>NC_140949.1:60608895-60633895 GCF_014529385.1 Adiantum capillus-veneris | reverse complement strand
TTTTCTAAAACCTTGTGAAAGCCTAGATGTCCTGACATGGGATGAGCGTGATAAAATTGTAAATAGAGAGGTTGTAATGCAATAGGCACCACAATCCGCGGCTGTTGGCCCTCAGAAACATAGTGTAAAACCTGATTGAATACCATGAACCTTTGCTGATGGTTTGTGGACTGTGCTAACCGTAGCTTTTGGAGTATATGCTGAATTTCGGGGTCTTGCTGTTGCAAGGCAGCCATCTGATTGAGTGCTACTCGTAGATTTCCTGGAGGGGGGGTGAATTGTGCTGCTTGGTGTTCAGCCCTAGAAAGCCCATCAGCCACGAAATTGTGGATGCCTTTGCAATAGCTGATGGAGAACCGATACTCCTGCAAAGTAAGAGCCCAGCGTAGTAATCGCCCAGGAGGGTGGTGCTTTTGCAACAGATGAATGAGAGGCTTGTGATCTGTTTCGACCATTACCTGCGTCCCATGAAGGGAAGGATGTAGCTTGTGAAAAGCCCAAACTATGGCGAGAAACTCCTTTTCAGTTGTCGAGTAGTTAGCCTCAGCATGTGTAAGGGACCGACTGATGAATGAAATAGGCTGCCATCGCAAGAGATCATCTTGCTGGAGGAGCACTGCTCCTAAACCCTGATTTGACACATCTGTCTGAAGCTTAAATGGCTTTTGGAAATCGGGGTGAGCCAAAAGAGCTGCTTCCTTTATGATGTGCTTGAGCTTTTCAAAACTTTGCTGACATGCTGATGTCCAATTGTACCTAGTATTCTTTTTGAGCAGTCGTCGAAGAGGATAGGTTATGGAAGCCAAGTTGGGGACAAAACGCAGGGCAAAATTAGCCATTCCTAGAAAACTTTGGAGTGTTTTAACTGTAGTTGGAGGAGGGTAATCCTGAATGGCAACTATTTTTGAAGGATCCATCTGTATGCCTGCTGCGGAGATGATAAAACCCAGAAATTTAAGCCTGGTGCTGCCCCACTTGCACTTTTTGAATTGCAACTGGAGTTTGTAGTCCTCAATTCTCTTCAAGACTTCCCGCAATACTTCTAGGTGCTGGTCCCAACTCTGTGTGTGGATGAGAATGTCGTCTAAATACACTAAGACCACGCCCTGTTCGATGAGATCGCCAAAGATATTATTGGCTGTTCTCTGGAACGAGCTTCCTGCATCAGATAGACCAAACGGCATTCTTGTAAATTCGTACAAACCCATAGGTGTTCGGAAAGCAGTTTTGTGGGCGTTAGATGTGTGCAAAGGGATTTGCCAATACCCGGAGGCCAGGTCAAGGGATGTGAAGTATTGCGATTTTCCCAGTTGATCCAACAGGTCATCTATTCTAGGTAAGGGGTAAAGATCATGGATGGTGACTTTGTTAAGCGGCCGAAAGTCAATACAAAATCTGTAACTGCCATCTTCCTTCCGAACCAAATGGGGTTCGGAGACCCAATTACTACATGAGGGTTTAATTACTCCCTTTCTGAGCATATCTTGGACTGCCAGACTATTGCGTTGTTTCTCTAAAGGAGACCTACGGCGAGAGGCCATGCGTACTGGGGGAGCATCACTGGTATTGATACGATGCGTGATAGGAAGATTGATTGGGGAATTATGTGTCGTAAACAATTTGGGAAATTGATGTAGCATTATGCGGACGTCACGAAGACGTGTATCTTGATCTACAACAACATACTGTGCATGCATAAAATTTGGCCCTCGATGTGAGCAAAACGTTGAAAGGGGAACTGTGTTTGGCAAATTAAATGCTGAGAATCAAAGTGTAATTGAGCTTTGGTCTTAACAAACCAGTCACAACCTAATGTAATGGGAAACAACTGTCTAGGCAAAACATAAAATGCATGAGTGAATTGTTTGTGGGCTATTGTGAATGTGCAAAAAACTTGTGAGTGGGAATGATACTTTTGATTGTTGTCTCCAAACAACACAGTGATTGGAGGAGCTGTGCTGGTGAGAAGGCCTAATCGCTGGACTAGCTCCTGACTAATAGAAGAGATTGTACTCCAAGAATCTAGAAGTTCCTCATGTGATGTGTCCTCGATTTGAACTGGCAATGAACACACCATGCGCCCGGAAGATTCTGCTGCTTGAATATACGGGTGATGCTCTTCCACCACCGTCCCGCCTAGATGTTTTTCGGCAGTTCTGCCAGGGCAGCAGCATCAACCAGTTGAATTTGTGCATTTTGATGTTGTTGAGTTGCTTGGAGCCGACGACAATGCCGCCTAATGTGGCCATATGTGTTGCAGTAAAAACACTTGGGACGTCCTTGAGCATCACGATCAGGTAATGCTCTCCTGGAGTTGACCGGCCTTGAGTTGATTTGAGCATTTTGAATATCAATATCCATGGGTGTCGGATGTGAGTCTCCTGCAGATCTTTGAGCAGAAGGTTGCGATGTTAACACAATAGAAATGTCAGATTGCAATGTACCTTCAATGCGTTGTGCAATTTGAATAGCCGCATGAAATGAAGTAGGGCCCTGATCACGAACACGTCGAGAAATGTCATGTCGCAGACGAGGCCAAAGAAAGAAGAGCTTCATTTCCTCGGACATGGTAGGGTCGGCGCGAAGAAGCAGTTGATTCATTTTGACAGAAAATTGGGCGACAGGCTCTAATTGTTGTTGTTTTAAAACATGCAGTTGTTGTAAAGCACTCTGGGTAATGTTCTGGTGAGCAAAATTTTGAATTAGTAAAGATTTGAGCATACCCCAGTCACTTTTCACGTCCTCCGGTTGCTGGATGAACCAAGTCGCGGCCACGCCTTCGAGAAGAGTGCGCGCTTCCATCGCTTTGCGATCATCAGACCAGCGATGATAACTGGCCATGTTGTCGAAGTGGTCCAACCATGTGAGGACATCTTCGGTCGGAAACCCCGAAAAAGACTTGGGCCTAATCTTGGAATCGGGTTTCTGCGTATGTGGAGCAGCAGTGGACAGGTAATTGAGCAATGCCTGATTTGTGTGGCTAACATGAAGCATCATGTTGGAGATGGTCTGCAGCATTTGCTCCATTTGTGTGTTGCTGGTAGTGAACTCAGGATGCATAGATGCATCCTCGTAGTGAGGAGAGCTGGGTGCTTGGTGTGGAGAGAGAGGATGACTCATTTTTTGGGCAAGAATGAGATGCACAGGGGCGGGCTATGCTGGAGAGCAATAGATAGCTGTCTGCTGCCCGTCTCCTCCACCAATGTGGAATACACAGTGCGTTTGATCTCAAGATTGGACTCAAAACCTCTGCCATCGTTCAGGCCCGCGTTCTTTCCTATATAGCATGTACCCCCTACATCAAGATACACTTTCTTGCCTTATAGGCTTACATCAGCACTGACCGGTACTGCCAGGTGGACTTACTCCACAATATACATATATATATATATACAACATATAGACATATATATACATATATATATATACACATATATACATACATATATATATATATATATATATATATATATATATATATATATATATATATATATATATATATATATAGATATATATACATATATACATATATATATATATATCTGTGTGTGTGTGTGTGTATATATATAGACATATATACATACATATAGACATATATATATATGTATATATGTGTATATATGTATGTATATATGTCTACACACACACACACACACACGCGCACGCACGCACGCACGCGCACACACACACACACACACACACACACACACACACACACACACACACACACACACACACACACACACACACACACACATATGTATATATATACACACCCTGAATGTCCATTAACTGGGCAATCTCGCTATCCATTTGGGGTGCTAATGTGAGGGTAAGTCTTTGTTAATCCATTTTCTATGGTGAAAAACTTTAGCTACTCTTTTTAAAATACAATATAATGCCAAAAAATAATATCTTGAAAATTTGAAGAGTTTGAAGGGTGCGTGGGCTCAATGGTAAAATCTCTCTCTCTCTCTCTCTCTCTCTCATGGTTAATAACGTGGAGAACGACCCCTGTATTTGCATGTCATGCATGTCCTCAAAGCGAGACAACCCCAAGTCGACGTTACATGAGCTTTTTTCTTTTCTCCGGCTGTTAAAAAAAATATATACTCTTTTAAAATTTTCTAAAAAATATTAATATTGGTCTTGAAAAAAGCCCCTTGAAAAGATAAAGCCAAATATATATTCAAAAATGAAATTTTCATTAAATAGCAAAATCTCCACTAAAGTTCTTTCTTTTTTGTTATATCTTCAAAAAGTTAATTTGTATAAAAGAAGCAAAACCTCCAATATAATTATCCCTTTTTTGTTATGTGCAATCAAACTTAAACATTTATTTGATAAAGAATAGAAATTATTTTGACTTTACATTTGAAAAAGCTTGTCATTTCTTGCAATCTTACCCTTCACTTTTACATTTTAGATTAGATGTTTTGTAAGGTTGGCTTTCATTTCTTACAATGGTACCCTTCGATTTTTCATTTTACATTTTTTGAAGTGAACCAGGGAGTGACACATGGAGGGCCTCTCCTTCCTTGAAAATTTTAAGCTGCATTATATATAGTATAGAAATCTAAATAAAGTACTAAGGTCTTTTTGACTTTCCATGGCAACTGAGAAGATTGCTCAAAAGTCTTTTCATTTTTCCTCATAGAAGTACTTGCCCTTCACTTTTGCATTTTCAATTATATGTTTTTTAAGGTTCTTTTTAAAATGAAGCTGACGTTTGTGAAAGAATCTTCGTGTCCCGATCTCGAACTTATTAGGCACCCCCACCCTTCATACATGGCGCATCAGGCGTGCTCCCGTCTTCATCGCTCTGTTTTACAGGGCATAAAGCCATAAAGAATCCCAGATTACACATGGGTTCTCGTGGAGAATTTGATAGAGATGGCATCTCTCAGTGGGAAGGCAAAGAAAAGTTGAAAATGCCGCGCATGAATTGAAGAAAAGAATAAAGATTCGGGCAATTATTTTTTCAAACAAGTTTGCCAGAACAAAGTACAAACGTCAACTGCAGATTGCAATATGTGTGAACAGATTGATTAAGTACTCTAGGGACCCGAGATTGGCGAGACACCTGAAGAATTATCCAATTGATAAGATTTACTCCAGATGGCATGGGGCCATTGCTTCTCGTCTTAGGTAGGGAGGAAAGATGAAAGGACAGACGAGTGCAGAAAAGCGGAACCTTTACTCGCAGAAAGAGATGGACAAGAACTCTTGAAAAGTATCACTTCTATAGAGCCAACCAATATGACTTCCACGACGACAAGAGCAAGAAAACAAAAGAATTTAAAGGTGGGCAATCGATAAAATTTGAATTCTTTTCTAGATTTCGAAATGTTCCAAGGGCTTTAACCTTCATCCAACAATTTGGCATAGCCTTCTCAGGAGGGCATTACTCAGAGCACTCCAAGATTAGGAGGGCTGCATCTTTTCTTAAAGGAAATACTTGAACATGGTGGTCCACTCTTCTTCTTCTGAGGAAGGAAACTCTAGTCAAGTGGTTGAAATTCAAAAAGCTCTTTATTTCTTTTTGGCTGATGCGGGAGTACGAACGGATGTAAGAATCGCGTGGAACCATCTTCGGATGACCAAGGGAGATTATTTGGACGCTTATTGCAAGAGATTTTGGGACTCTTTCTACCAACCTCTTCATTAAAGAAGGTCACCTTTAAGGAACAGATTGAGCGGTTTTGCTGCAGACTCCCTCCAGAGATCCAAGACTTTTGCCTTGAACAAAAGTCAAATTCTATTCAAGAATTGATGGGTCATGTGAAAGGGGCTTCTTGATACATTCCAAGAATTTGACTTAGCCCACTGATGAGATCTTGACTGAGAGGACCAGACAGACCTCCAATAATGAAAGTAGAAAGAAAAAGAGTTCCTAGGACAAAGAAAAGAACGATACGCGACCCCGACTGACTCTTAGAGAAAGGGCTATCTATCTCAAAGAGGGAAAGTGTTTTGGTTGCAAGGAACTAGGACACACCTCCACCGCAAAGTGCCCCAAAAAGGCACAGAAAGGACAGACTGAAGACAAACCAAAAAGTTCTAGAGTAACAACCGAGTGCGGAAGAAAAGGAAAGATGAAAGCAAGACTAGTTCCAGATGGCATGGGTACTAACCCAAGCATGATTGGTGAAAGTACAAAACTTTGCCAATCTTGGGGCAAAGTGAAAGATCAGGAAGCCCTCATTTTTGTTTGATGGAGGAGCCAAGGCCAACTTCTTTTCACTTGAATTGGTGGCTCAATTTGGAATTATGCCCGACAGACTGAGGCCACAGGCAGAGGGAGTTCTAGCGGCACCCGGACGGGATGTTTCCGTTACACCAATCATTGGAAAACTTTGTTTGCAATGTCAGGGGGATTTAGGGCACAAGGACTTCTACGTTATGCCCTTAGGAAGGTTGTGACGTCCTCCTTGAAATCCCTTGCTACCACAAGAACAATACCGTGGTTGACTATTGGGTTGAGAAAGTGACTTTGACAAATGAAGGGCAAAGATTGTACTTGATAAAATTTAATTTCTCTACTCAATCTTCTTGATGGAAAGCTTAAGCATTGAAGCATGACTCTTGGTTGGATATGCATTCCACAGCCAAGAGTATTGGTGTAGGCTTTCACTATCACAAGCTTGGAGAAGGGGGTGGTGTTCCTCAACTTTCACCAAGTGAGAATGCCTTGCCAATGAGTGTATGTGTGGAGTATATTCCCCTAGCTCCCCCTTCCTTTTCCTTGCTTTGGGCAAAATTTCTACATGCTACAAGCTCATTGGACCCCTCTCCCCCTAGCCAATCACATGCAGCCTACAATCAAGCACATGGGTAGTCTTTTGACAAGTGTCCTCCTTACCCCTTAGAGAGAGAGAGAGAGAGAGAGAGAGAGAGAGAGAGAGAGAGCTTGAAAATATCTAGATATTTGTTAGAAGGAAGTAGAATGGACCCCTATTTAGCCCAACCAATAGCATTAAGCACACCATGTGGTTAAGCTTAGTAAGAGTCTGACATGTGTCCCATGTGCTCTTTTAGAATTCCCCTAACTTTGAGATTTTTATGCATAGGAAGTTTCTCAAGCAGCTTCCTCATTAAGTGTGTAGGTTCTCTTTTTGACTCAAGCATCTTACCCCCCATGCATAGGAAGCTTCTCAAGCAACTTCCTCATTAAATGTGACAAGTACCTCAAGTACCTTAGTCATCAAGCATGACAAGCACCTTAGGTGGAGTTCCCACCTCAAGCACAACCCCAGCTTGCTTAAGTTTAGGGCGGGTTTCCACCTCAAGCACATCTTTAGCTTGCTTAAGTTTAGGTCTGGTTCCGACCTCAAGCACATCCCTAGCTTGTTTAAGGTTCCCACCTCAAGCTCAACCCTAGCTTGCTTAAAGTCAAATGACTTTTAATACTAACCATTGGAGGTATTTTAATGAAGCTAACCCTAAGGTCTTTTAAGCTTCATTAGTTAACTTTGCTCTTTGACATACCATCTCTCATTTGGGCCCCTTTACCATTGGCCCCGAGTTGAGATAGATCCATAAGCACATGTCTATATTCTAATCCTTGTTACCGTTTATTATCCCATATTAAATGATCAGTTTAATATGAGAAAATCATTTGGGTTGGTTAGATATTAGATATTGAATGACTTTACCTCTCTCTTGAAATCATAGTCGTCCTCGACTATGAGGTAAACGAGATAATGTCATAGTCATTAGTCAATTTGTCTTAGCGGGTAGAGGATCCGTTTTTACCCTACGACATCATTCCAAGATGGATGACTAATCCCTTTGGTGCTTGGGAGACATCGCTACCGCAAGTATGTCTGCTCTTTAGTCCATTTCATCCTCCCAAGTAGAGTGACAAATTCTACATGGTGTTTGAGAGACGTCGTCATCCCAAACACGATTCTTAGTATGCATACTACTTAAGTTTGTGCACAATAAAGAGAGAATTAGTCTTATAAGACATAAACATTGATTATTTAAAAGAAACATGTACATTTGGTTACTCTAATGTAGCATTGTAAGCGTTGACAAGGTTCATACTATCCTTAAGCTGGATTCCTTGCATCCATATAGCATCTTCAAAAGGATAATTTTTGAACTTAATAAGATACTGTCGGATAATCCTACCATGTCATAGTGTTTTGTCTTCATGCCGAAGGATAGCTTTGGGTTGTAGTACCTCTTCTTGATCTTTGATTTTTGGAGGGTCTTCAATAATTGGTTCATTTGGAGACTCTCCTTTGTAGGGCTTGAGTAGGCTCACATGAAAAACATGGTGTATGAGCCAATGGTTGGGAAAGTTTAATTAATAAGTCATCTCATTGATTAGCTTAAGAATTTAAAAAGGACCATAATATATTTTTGCTAGTTTAGCATAATACTTTTGATGACCCGTTGGATTTTTGCCCGTCGTTTGCTTCAATCGAGCCTTAGGAAACTTAAGTAAGACCCAATCATTTTCCTTAAAAGCTAAAGCTCTTCTGTGCTTATTAGCAGCAACCCTGTTTGCCTTTCCTGTGAGATGGATATGACCCCTTTAATCCTTGGAAAAGATTCTTGTAGGTCTCGGCTATATTCATCAGCAGCAGCGGAGATCTTCCCATGTAATTTAAGTAGTAAGGGACTTTTGGATTATCCTTCTTTAGCCTCTAAAGGTACTTTCCGCATAGAAGTATGTACAATATCATTGTACACATACTCTATAAGAGATAGGTACTTCTATCATTGAGAACATTGATCTACTTCCATGACATAGGCTTTTAGTAGATCAAGAATCGTTAGATTAGTCATTTCACTTTGGTCATCCGTTTGTGGATGATAGGCCGAAAGAGAAATTTAATCTACTTCCTAGATTCCCAAAAAGAGACCCCTCTAGAAATTACTGGTGTAGGATCTTGTCCAACACTATGGGTGTTGGAAATCTATGATGCTTGAAAATTTGCGATCTGAAGAGGGTTGCCATTTGATGCGTCTCAATAGTCTTTTTGACAAGCATAGAGTGTGTTTTCTTGTTAAGCCTGTCGACTGAAACAATCCAAGTTCCTTCTCTCAATCAAATTTCAACTTTTGGTACACCACGCATTTTGAAACATACTCTTGTATGTTTACTTTTCATGGTAAACCAACAGAAATACATTTCTACTCCTTGAAGAGTAGATTATAGATTTCCTCTTTGCCCCGCATAAGGAGATGTATGGGATTCATACATGACGTTTTTATTGTATGGGTGATTAACACATAGCCTATTGCCATTTGGAAGATAACCATCCTTCAAGGTGAATGGTTCTCGTTACTTCCCTATTGCAAGGCTGTAATTACGTACTTAAAGTCTTGGTCAGTAGCAAACTCATCTATCATAAAAGATAGATCATTGTGAGTTTCCATAGACACCACATTTACCCTTGGTCGTTGTGAAAGTGCATCGACCACTTGATTATGCTTGCCAACAATGTAAGCAATATGAAATTTAAATTGCAAAAGAAATTTTGCCTACCTCATTTGTTTGTCGGAGAGCTTGGTTTGCGTCATGAAGTTCTTGAGGCTTTGTGATCCATTCGTAGGATGAATGGAGTCCCCAAGAGATAGTGTTTCCACGTGTTTAGGGCACATAGAATAGCTAGTAGCTTTTTTTTGTATTTGCCCAATACTTACTTATTGAAGTTGAGTCTTTGACTCTCATATGCTATGGCATGCCCTTCTTGAAGTAAAATAGCTCCAAGGCAATCACCACAAGCATCATATTGGACACATGTTGAGAGATCTAGTAGTGTGAACACATGTTGAGAGATAAGCTTCTCAAAAGCTTCTTGCACTTTTGCAGTCCATGAATACGTAACGTTCTTTTTTTGTTAAGTCATGTAATGGGCCTGCTATTAGAGAGAATTTTTTCTATGAAGCATGTATAATATGCACACATACCTATGAAGCTTAGTACCTCCTATAGATTCCTTGGATTAGGCCATCCTTTTATTATCTGTAATTTTGTTGCATCCATATGGGTGCCATCTTTAGAGATAATGTGACCTAAATATTGAATCTCTTGTAGGAAAAATTCTATTTTCTTTTTATTAATGAAAAGCTTATTCTCTCTCACAATCTTGAAAGATTACATGGAGGTGTATCTTGTACTCTTCACGAGAATCTGAATGTCCTGAAGATTTTTTTTGTCCATCATGAGTTTGAATGCATCTGGAGCATTTGTCAGGCCAAAACTTGTAAATTATTAAATATATCATCTACCCGCGGCACGGGAAATCTATTTTTTTGATAGTGATCTTATTTAGTGTCCTATAGTCGACACACATGTGATATGTGTCGTCTTTATTTTGCACTAAAAGCAATGGTGAACAAAATGGAGAGGAGCTAGACCTCACCATCCCTTTTTTTTCACCACTTCATGCACTTTCCTCATGATCTCCTCTTGTTGAGCTTGTGAAACTCGATAAGGAGGATTGTTAGGCAGTGAGCTTCTTGGTAGGAGCTCAATTGCAGGGTAATCATCCCTCATTTTAGAGATAGCTCACTAGGGATGTCATCAATGAAAACATCATGGAATCAATTTAGGAAATTAGACAACTCTAATTCCTCTTGATTCCCTTTATTGCAGGGATATGGTGTTTCCCAACTCATAAACATCTATGTGCATGCTCTTTTCCCTGTAGGTGAAGTAGATTCTCCTTTCAAGGAGCTTCATGTTGGAAGCCATGCGGTTAAGTCATGGTGCCCCAACGATAACATTCTCATGTTTGAGAGGGGAGATGAAGAAATCCTCTTTGTCCAAATAGCTTTGGACATGAAGCCTCAAATTTTCAATGAAAGAAGTAACTGAGACGTCTTGTCCGTTGATAGCTCCTTTGGCTTTCAATGCATCTCCCATCTTGTGGGCTTGTATGCGTAGCTTAGTGGTCAAATCCGTGGATATGAAGTTGTGAGTTGAACTAGGGTCAAAAAAAATAAAGGCATCATGCTCTTGCATCTTTCCCCAAGCATAGGAAAGGAGAAATCCTTGGCAATGAGCATCCTCTTTTAGAGCTTCAAACATAGAGACTCTAGGAGTCTCATTGCTACCAATTCTCTTGGGGCAAGGACGATAACCATGGCCTTGCTCCCCACACTTTAAACATTTGTGGTCCTTACTAAAAGCTTCTAGCTCTTTAGGAGAGAGTTTATATTTACCTTTGTAAACTCCCTTCTCCTTGGACCAATTGTTGTTGTTGTTGAAATAGCCTTGGTAAGAATTTTGGGCGTTGGTTTTCTCCTTGGCATCATTTTTGTCTTTATTTTCCATGGGCTTGACATTCCGTCTAGCCCCCTGTTGGAAATTGATGTACGAAGCAACCATGGTGTGGTGGATTAATTTGGTGATAGAACCAGGCCATTGAGAGTTGACATACTCGGCCATCTCTTTGGGTAATCCCTCACAAAATTGTTGCTTTTGCTCAACAAAGTCTATTTTTTGAAAGATAGTAGCCTTGAGATGTAAATCCCAAAACTTTCCACATATTTGTGGATAGACTCATGAGAGAGAAGCTTTAAACTTCACCATTTGGTAAGCACTTTTTCATTTGCATTACTTGCAACGAATTGCTTTATGATGGAAACTCGTAGAGTTTCCATGTCTTTGGGGCTTCGCCGTTGCCACAAAGATTAGCCCACCATTGACGAGCCAATTTTTGGAAGTGCATAGCTACATGGTGTAGCTTGGAGGACTCCATGAAGCCCTCGTCTCCAAAGGTTCATCAAATTGTTGGATGAAGGCCAATACTTTGTCGGTAGCACCAAAGGTGCCATCATAGGTGAGAAAAGATATAGTCTTTCCTTCCTCTTTGAACTTCTTTAGTTTTTGTGACCTTTGCCATGTATGGTAAGATTTGCGATGTCCTTCCCTCTTGTATTCTCTAGGAGAATAGCCATAGCTTTCATAGGTAGAGGAGGAAGGTGGAGAAGAGGGTGACCTCTTTCTTGCCCTTTTCTTCCTTTGTTTCCTCTCTTCCCTTTTGGAGTGACGAGGAGAAGGACTATGGGTTAACCGTTTCCTCTTGGGAGGAGTTGGAAATCGTCTAGACCATCATCTTCATGGAGCCCCATCTTTTGAGGAACTTAGGGAGTCATTAATTTCTCATTCTTTGGATTCCTCCTCTTGTATGGGCGAGAGTCTTCTTTTGGGGGTCTCACCAAGAGGCCGCCTTAGCTCTCTCTCCTCTTTGAGAGGAAAGGAAATCCCATTATCACGAAGTTGTTGAGTAACTTTGGCTTGCAAAGAGGGATTGGCTATAGCTTGTTGCAACCTAGTAACAAGATAATTAACAAACATGGGGGCATGATCATTAACACATTCATGTGAAAAATCAAAGTTAGCAATGTTCAGTCTAATCTCTTGGTTATTGTCAGCCATGTTAATTAAACTTAGGTGTTTACTGAGTGTATGCTTTGGCAATTCAAAACCTTAGTTGCTAATCCTCTTAGACTTTGAAAATATGCACTTAAGTTTTACACCCATGGCTCAAATTGGTTAATTATAGAGAGTAGTAGAGTGAGTTTAACACAGTGAAGTTGCTGAGGGATAGCTCCTTTCGGACTTCTTATGGCTCAATAATGGTAAAGCCATAGGCAAGTCTAAAAAGACTCCATTATTAAGACCAAAGCTCCCGAGGTGTGCACCATATCCCCCATAGTGGGATCAACAAAACCGATAATAGATCCCAGTCCCACTTACCCAATATAATTAACAAAATCAACCATTAATAGGCTACTTAAGGGCCTCTCTTCTTAAGCAAGTAACGCTCTGATACCAATGTAATGTAAATGGCCTATTGTAACATTTAATGGCCTAAAAACTTGTGTGTAGCGGAAATTAGCATGAACATAGTGGGCATTTCATTAGAATAGATTCCTAATGAGAATTACAAGAGTGCTTGGGTGGAGAGAGCAACAAAAAGCATAACACCTAGTTAGATAGCATAAACAATACTTTCAACAGAGAGAGAAATTAAGCTATTGACAACCATTGAGGACCGGATTTGCATGGAGCTGGTCCCCCCTCCAAAAGGCTTTGTATTATGGTTTCTCCCACCAAGAGAGACATTGTACAATACAATTCTTTGTGTTCCTTCAAGTCTAGCTAGTGCAATGAAGATGAAAGCTTCATGCACTAAGAAAAACACTTAGCAAACACAACATTAATTATTCCCGGTCTCAGACCCAAGATCTCACACACCTTCGAAGATGGTGAGAGCTAGCAGGGTATGAGAGTAGATTGAGAGGAAGGAGTATCTTACGAGAAAGATGTACATCTCGTCACATAATCACTCATATTAGCATAGATTAGCTTAGTAATTAGCTTGGTAGAGGAGATGAGCATGCATTGAAGCTTGGCTCTTGGTTGGATTTGCATCCACATGCCAAGAGTGTGTCGATGTAGGCTTCTATCTCACAAGCTTGGAGTAGGTGATGAGCTCTCCATTAAAGCTTGGGAAGAGATAGTCTTCTCTTTCTTCACACATGAGATTGTGTGTGTGATAATGCCTTGCAAAAATCAGCCCCCCTCTCTCTCTTGGGCGAGCCCTCTTGCTATTTGCTCTTGCTATCTTGTCATTGGACCTCCCCAAGTCAAGCCAATGACCATTAAGCAGCATAAGTGATAGCCTTCTGACATGTGTCCCCCTTTCCCCTTTTGTGAGAGCTTTAAGTAATTTAATAATTAAACTAAACTCTCATTGGACCCCTTTGCCTCCTGGACAATAGGAATCAGGCAAGCCATTGGGCTCCTGAATGCTCATTGGACCCCTTGGGAGACTGTCCAATAGTCTTCTAGAGGACTTAATTCTCATTGGTTCTTTTATTAAGTGTTTTAAAATTAATTAAACTAGATTTACTCTAGCCTAATTCTCATTGGTCCACCTCCAAGGCCATCCAATAGGAATTGGGTACACCTTGTGGGCATCTGGGCTAGGGAGCTGACATGTGTCCCTCATTTCCTTTGTGTAAAGGGAGCTTGTGCGTGTGTGTGTGTGTGTGTGTGTGTGTGACTTTCTCTCTCATCCCCTACTCCCAAGGCTCGCCCCCTCCTATGTAGGGATTTGTAAAGACTTTTTGGGTCACACACAAAGCATCCAATTCCCCCCATGGCTGACCTTTGGACACAACATTTGAATTTTTGGAACCTTAGCATTTTGGAAGTCTTAATGGGCTGAACCTTAGGGTCTTTTTAGCCCATTGTTGCACATGGCTCTTTTGCAGATGGCCCCCCCTTTGGATCCCTATTTTCCCTCCTTTGGATCCCTAATGTGGCCGGTCTACTAGCTTAACCAATATTCTAGCTTTTTCTCCCCTGGCACTTCCCCATATGAAATGATCGGTTTAACATGAGAAAATTACTTAGGAGAATTAGATATTGATTATTATGACATTACCTCTCTCTTGAAATCATAATCGTCCTCGACTATGGTGTAGAGAAGATAAAGCATATTCATGAGTCCTTTTCTTAGCAGGTAGAGGATCCCTATGTTACCCTACGACATCATTCCACAATGGATGACTAGTCCATTTGGCGCTTGAGAGCCTGAGGCTGCCGCAAGCATGTCTGCACATTAGTCCTATCAGTCTTCCATAGTAGAGTGACAAGCTCTACTTGGTGTTTGGGAGACGTCGTCTCCGCAAACTTGATCTAAGCATACATACTACATTTTTGTGCACAATAAAGAAAAAGAGAGTCTTATAAGACAAAAAAAACTTTGTTCATTTTTAACATTTTGTACATTTGCTTACTCTTGGGAAGCATTGTAAGCATTGACAAGGTTTAGGTTATCCTTTAATTTTATGCCTTGCATCCATCTAGCATCTTCAAAAGGATAATTCTTAAACTTAATAAGATATCGTCGGATAGTCTTACCGCCTCTTAGTACCTTGTCTTCATGTCGGAGAATGGACTCGAGTTGCAGCACCTCCTCTTGGTCCTCGATCTCCGGTGGGTCTTCAATAGTTGGTTCTTGAGGTGGCTCTCCTATGTTAATTAAACTTAGGTGTTTACTGAGTGTATGCTTTGGCAATTCAAAACCTCAGTTGCTAATTCTCTTAGCCTTTGAAAATAGGCACTTACGTATCTACATCCACGGCCCAAATTGGTTAATTATAAAGAGTAATTGAGTGAGGATAACCTAGCGAAGTTGCCGAGGGATAGCTCCTTTTGGACTTCTTATGGCTCTATAATGGTAAAGCTGTAGGAAAGTCTAAAAAGAATCCATTAGTAAGACCAAAGCTCCCGAGGTGTGCACCATATCCCACATAGTGGGATCAACAAAACCGATAATAGATCCCAATCCCACTTACACTAATATAATTAACAAAATCAACCATTAATAGGCTACTTAAGGACCTCTCTTCTTAAGTAAGAAAAGAGAAACCAAATGCTCTGATACCAATGTAATGGAAATGGCCTATGAACTTTGAGAGTAGCGGAATTAGGAATTTAGATGAAGCACTTTTGTGAGATTACTTTGTGAGCATAGCGGGTGAACTTAATTGATGGTAGCAACATAAACATGGTACTTAGTTAACTTGGCATGAACAATAATTTTGCAAGAGAGAGAGTTTAGAGAACATGACAACAATTGAGGACCAGATCCATACGGGTCGGTTCCCCCTCCAATAGGCTATGTATTATAGTTTCTCTCATCAAGAGAGACTTGGTGCAATATAATCTTTGAGTTCCTTGTGACCTTGGCGATGCAATGAAGATGGAAAGCTTCATGCATCACAAGCATAACATAAACTTTCTAGAAAGCATTAACTATCCCAAGCCTCAGTCCCAAGGCCTCAAACACCTTCGAAGGTGGAGAGAGCTAGCGGGGAATGAGGGTAGGGAAGAGGAAGAAGAAATATTCCATAGGAGAAAGAAATAGTTCCTCACTTATCATCACTCTTCTTGCTAGCTTACATAATAGCATAGTAATGAATATGGAGAAGATGGCAAGCTTAAGCATTGAAGCATGGATCTTGGTTGGATTTGCATTCCATAGCCAAGAGTGTTGGTGTAGGCTCTCACTTCTCACAATCTTGGAGAAGGAGGTGAAGTTCCTCAACTTTCACCAAGTGAGAATGAATCCACAAAATAAGTGTGTGTGTGTGTTGTATATTCCCCCACACCCCCTTGCTTTCTTGGGGTGAGTTGTAGCTTTTACACATGTTTCAAGCTCATTGGACCCCTCTACCTCTAGCCAATCACATGCAACATACATTCAAGTACATGGGTAGTCTTTTGACAAGTGTTCTCCTTACCCCTTAGAGAGAGAGAGCTTGAAAATATCTAGATATTTGTTGGATGGAACTAGAAGCACATTGGACCCCTCTTTAGCCCAACCAATAGCATTCAAGCACACCATGTGGTTAAGCATAGGGAGAGTCTGACATGTGTCCCATGTGTCCTTTGAGAAAAGGGGTGTCCTTTGGGTGAGTGGAAGGTTAACTCAAAGATTCCCCTAACTTTGGGACTTTCATGCATAGGAAGATTCTCAAGAACCTTCCTCATTAAGTTTGTAGAGTCTCTTTTTGACTCAAGCACCTTATCTCCCATGCATGGGAAGCTTATCAAGCACCTTCCTCATTAAGTTTGTAGGGTCTCTTTTTGACTCAAGCACCTTACCTCTCATGCATGGGAAGCTTCTCAAGCACCTTCCTCATTAAGAATGACAAGCACCTCCAGTACCTTAGTCATCAAGCACGACAAGCGCCTGAAGCACCTTAGTCATCAAGCACGACAAGCACCTCAAGCTTAGGTTAGGTTGCCACCTCAAGATCATCCCTAGATTGCCTAAGGTCAAAGGACTTTTAACACTAACCATTGGAGGTATTTAATGAAGCTAACCCTAAGATATTTTAAGCTCCACTAGATACACATTGCTCTTTGATAGACTACCTCCTTTTGGACCCCTATTGAGATGTAACCATCTCTCCTCTTGGTTCCCTGCTGAAGTAAGTTTAGAAGCAATTATTGTAGATTGCTCTTTCATAGACCATCTCCTTTTGGACCCCTATTGAGATGCAACCATCTCTCCTTTTGGTATCGTGTTGAGATAGGTCTAGAAGCACATGTCTCTATTCTAACTCTTGTTCCTATTTATTCTCCCACATTAAATAATCAGTTTAATATGAGAAAATAATTTGGTAAAGCTAGATATTATATTTTATGACATGGTATGTGCATTTAAACCAATAATTTCATTTAAGTAGAGTAGAAAGTCTTTCTATTACTAAAAGACTTTTTACTACTTAAAAACAAGTGAAAGAATCACGATGGCTTTCTAAAATAATTAGAACGTGAAAAAATCATTAGGTTGAGTTTAAGTAGAATCAGTGTTCAAGAAAGGATTGCCTCAGCTTAGCCTTGAGCAGGTTGAAAATGGAGACTACTTGGTTGCAAACCATGGTAAAGGGAAGAAAAACTGGTGAAATATGTGAGAAAATAGTTGAAAAATCTTGCAAATATTAAATTTATGCTAGTATTTTCAGTTCGCTTCTATGTGGGAAGGAAACGCAATCAACGGCCGCTTAATAAAAAGGACTTTCCTGAATATTGACTAAAATTAAGCTATAGAATGTAAGAAAAGTCAAGCCATATGAGGTTGTGAAATGAAATGTGAAATGAAAAAAAAATATTAATATATATTTGTGTGTGTGTGTGTGTATCCATAGAATTTACTAGAATTATGCAAGTGAAGTTTCATTTTAACATTCTAAAACAATAGAATGCAAAAAAAGTCAAGACATATCAAGATATGAAATGAAAGTGAAATAAACATTTAAAGTAAATCACTGAAACAATGAAAGTCTCGCTAATCCAACAGAGCACTAAGGTTTCTTTTAGGAAGCAAAAAGGAAAGTAAAAAAACTTATTAATATATATTTGTGTGTGTGTATCAATAGAATTTACTAGAATTATGCAAGTGAAGTTTCATTTTAACATTCTAAAACAATAGAATGCAAAAAAGGTCAAGACATGTCAAGATATGATATAAAAGTCAAATAAACATTGAAAGTAAATCAGTGAAACAATGAAAGTCTCCCTAACCCAACACAGCACTAAGGTTTCTTTTAGAAAGCAAAAAGGAAAGTCTTTTGACTTTACATTCTAACAAAAGTTGAATGTTGTTTCATATTTCTTACTTTCATTTTTGTATTTTAGATTAAATGTTGTTTTGTATTTCTTACAATCTTACTCTCCTTTTTGCATTTTAGATTAGATGTTTTGTAAGGTTTTCTATGAAATTAACCAATGAGTGACACATGGAGGCCCTCTCTTTCCTTGAAAATTTTAAGCTGCATTATATATAGTATAGATAGATTTCTAGGTCAGGTGAGAGGTGTTGACAAATGTGTTCCTCTCTCTCTAAAGAGGGCCATTGAATATTGGGTCACACATAATCTTTCTTGTCCTCTTCCACCTTTTTTTTAATTTGTAAAAGAAGTCTTAGAGTTGGGTTGGGTTAGGCATACGTTCAATGTTTTCATTGTGATGATGGAGATTTATCTTAAATATTATTTCAATTTTAAAATAATAAAATGGATCTTTTTATTTCACCTTTCATTTCACATATGACATGTCTTGACTTCTCTTGCATTCTATTCTTTTAGAATGTTAAAGTGAAGCTTCACTTTCCATAATTCTAATAAATTCTATAGATACATACACGCATACATATATTTATTTATATTTACACACACACACACACACACATATATATTCATTTATTAACTTATTGATTAACTTTTTTAATTTCACATTTCATTTCACAGCCTCACATTCTTGATTTTTCTTGCATTCTACAACTTAATTGTAATCAATATTGGAGAAAGTCTCTTTTATTAAACGATCATCCGCCAAAGTAGCAAACCAAAAATACTAGTAGAAATCTAAAATTAGCATGACTTTGAACTATTTTCTCACATAGTTCACCCATTTTTCTTCCCTTTACCATGGTTTGCAATCGGCTAGTTTCGATGTTCAACTGACTCTAAGCTGAGGCAATCCTTTTCCGTATATTGATTCCAGTTGAACTCAACCTAATGATTTTATCACTTTCTTATTGTTTTAGAAAGCCATCGTGACCCTGTCACTTGTTTTTTCTTCAATTTGTTACAGTGCTTCCAAGTGATTTTCTAAATTGTTTTTAATGGTTTTAGAATATTATAATCTGAATAGTTTATTGTTACATTTCTTCAAAAAACCTAATATTTAATTGTGATAGCAAATGCTTTAAAAAGTTAGTACCACTTTCTTGTTTACTCTCACAAATAAACTTTTATTATTTAGTTCTTCTCAGTGTCTTAACCTTATGTAGGTCATAATTAACTTTCACCTTGTTTTAAAGAGGTAAAAGTTTGAATTAAAGAAAGTGAAAATGTTACATTGACCGACATGTAGGGGGAGGGTCACCCCAGGGCTCCATAATGAACTTTCACCTTGTTTTAAGAAGGTAAAACTTTGAATTAAAGAAAGTGAAAATGTTACATGGACCCACATGTAGGGGGAGGGTCACCCCGGGGCGCTAGAGTTTTAAGGCTTAGAAATTTAGAGCTTTTAAAGTGAGATTTACAGCTTAGGGATCTAGAGTTTGAAATTTGTAAAGGGGGCTCTAGAGCTTAAGGATGTAGAAATTTTAAAGTGGGGTATAGAGCATATAGCTTTAAATCTTAGGGATGTAGAGCTTAGGGGTGGTTTTCTAATTCAATTCTCTATGCTTACGTTTTGCTTTAAAGATACTTAGAGATGTAGAGCTTTTAAAGTGGGATCTAGTACTAAGATCAAGGCGTATCAAAACAAGTGCTTTAGAAAAACCTCATGCCATTTGACATGCTAGAATCTCAAAATTGCATGTCGTTTTTTTTTGTTTATACCCTTGAGTTAACATTATGTATAGAAAGTTATATAAGTTGATCGCATTACACAAAGCATATGAAAGGGAGCTTGGAAAACTGAGCTGGTTTTTGGTTGTAGGGATTAGATGGGGCCAAAGTTTCAGCATAACATCGGTTTTACAAGCTAAGGTTTACAATCCTCTATGGATTGGCCATTTTTTGGATTCCCTACAATTGCCATTACAGGAGGGGTGCGTGGATTTTTGATAGCTTAAGTTACTTAATCAAATACAAATTTATATTGTAGCATCAATCACCTTCATGCATTGGAGTTTTCAATCCTATACGGATTGACCATTTTCTTGGACTTCGTGCACTTGACATTATGGCAGG
This sequence comes from Adiantum capillus-veneris, assembly GCF_014529385.1. Lineage (NCBI taxonomy): Eukaryota > Viridiplantae > Streptophyta > Polypodiopsida > Polypodiales > Pteridaceae > Adiantum > Adiantum capillus-veneris. Next base: position 60,613,639 of record NC_140949.1, on the reverse strand, counting down.
GCTTAATAAAAAAAGCAATTTGTGTAACAATTCTGTTTACTACTTGAAAAAATGACACGCTTGGTTTACTTTGCTCAATGTATGGATTTCCTCCACTCTTTCCATTGCACCCATCTAGTCCAAAAGAGGTGCACTATGTCGACGACAATTTGTCGCCCACCTTAGGTGGCCCACTATTGGGTCTTTTACCCTAGATGTGATTAATTTCACATTCTATTATGGTCTAGATATGCCAGGACGAATTTCACGTAATTGCAAGGGAATGTATCTAGTTATTTCCATGTGGACTGTGAGCATAACGTTAGCCATAAGAATTGGCAAGTATGGTCATGGAAATGCAAGTCTGTTTTGGCTAAATGCATGCACACTAAGTGCTATGGGCCCTAGTGGTCTAGAAAAGTTTGATTTGGAGTGGCATGCAAACTCATGAAATTGATAGCTTCTAAAGAATTTTTCATTGTATGTGAAGTATTTGTATGAGATTAACTGTGGGTCCACCAATCACCATCAAAGATCATGGTTGGGTGTGGGTTATTGTAGATAAATTGACTAAACTTTGTACCATTTATTCAATCCACCTTTCCAACCTCTAAAGTTAACCAAGCTGGTTGTTCATAACATTGCTGCTTACTCATTAATGTTGTAAGGAATTGTGATCCAAGTTTACCGGTCATTTTGGATGACTATTTATAAATGGTTGGGAAACAAATCTCAGTATTGTCAATCATCCAGAGATGGATAGGCAGACTACAAAGTTTTTATCTTGTGCTAAAGGATATGATAAGCGCATATGTTAGCACAAAGAAATCCCATTGGAAATGTTATCTCTCTAATTGGAGTTTGATTACCATGATGTAAAAGCATGTTGTGACTAGGTTTAGTCCCTTCATGTTTAGGTGAGGTTCTCAACCTCAATTACCAGTTATGGTGGGGTCGTTTACTAATGATAAAAAGGCTTAATCTTTGTTGATGAGTTATGGTAGCATGTTACTTTCATGGAAAGTGAGAAGAGGTATTTTTTAAAGACATCTCCTAGTTGTGGTAACTCATTTAGCATACTCTAGTGAGTTCTAAATAGAGTTTACACACTATGTTGGATATAGTTCAATTACACAAAACCATTATAAGGGGACAACAAGATGTTCTTTTTTATTTCATTGAACCTCTAAACCATGTTTTGGTCAAATGGAAAGCTAGATCCGTGAAAGATGCCATTATGGAAAAAATTAGTGTTCTTATGAAGATATCACCACCTTTTTTTTTTTTGAGGATGAAAACACTTCTTCAAAGGGGGGGTAATGTTTGGCCTAATGTAAGATGGTGGGCGAGGGCCAAGAGCTGGGACACACATGTGATATAGGGGAGCCTATATTTAGCAATCCAAAGGGCTTATAGTAGGCATGGTTGGATGAAGAGTTGGATGCGCTAGTCCCCAATCTCTCACACAATCTAAGATAGAGCTAATTTTTTTTAATTTAATTTCTTTGTACCTTGTTGCTTGGTTTTTTCAAAGACCACTTGGCTTAAACATTGCTCTTGCCATAAAACCATCCATGATCCTACATGATTTTCTATCCCTTAAAAGCTAAAAATAAAGGTTTATGAAAGTGAGTAGCAATTCTTAGGGATCTCTCTACAATTCCACCACAAAAAGAAAACTCAACAAAGGAGTATCCATTGTATTTCCCTCATTCTAGGTTAGTATCAATCAACCCACAACCTAGTGCAAGCATCATGGCAATTGTTAATCGCATCCATCGTGATACATGTCTAAGCACCAATTGCCATTGAAATTGAGAGCAATGCTAGCAACCTTAGAAGAGTTTGGATGGTCATAGATAAGGAAACAATGAAGAAATACGCAACATTATACTCTCTACACAAAATGGCTCTTAAGTCACACAATTTGGCAATAGAAATCCATGTTTTTCAAAAATCTACTAGAAAACTTTGAAGAGAGGAGAGAGTTAGAGGTCATTGTCCCCTTGGCAAAGCAAGCAGAAGACTCTAACATAGTTCTTAAACACAACATCATTTTTTTGGACCACCTTGGCCCATGTGACAGAGGAATGGACAAGCAAAAAAAACAAATTGGGTAGGCAATGCTTATGTCATCACAAAGAGGGACACAACATTAACATTACATAGAAATAAAAATATCCCCAATTTAGTACCCATTAGAGTGAAACCATATGGTTAGATATTTGCAATTTTCATCATGAGCACAAAATCAAAACCAGTGGGGTGATTTCATGTGGTGCTATAGGATTTGTATGTCCTCTCCATGCTTGTGCTAGATGAGGGGTTATGCTAGACCACTCTATCCTCTCATGGTTGTGACACAATAAATCATATTATGCCTACTCATTTGCACACAATCCCTGGAATGCATGTTTGATATGCGTGTGACATCTGTGTTTTCGTGGCGTATGTGTATGACGTGAGCATTGGTTGTGCATCATGAGAGAGAGAGAGAGAGAGAGAGAGAGAGTACAAATAAGCACATCGCTCATTATATATTTTTTGACCAAAATAAGAGTTTTTCTTTACAGCATAAAAATTTCAGCGATTACATTACCACCAAAAAAGATTTGGAATATTATGAGACTACGGGACATATGAACCAACCTTCTCTGCCCATCCACTACCTATGATAAATTAAATATCAAATCCTCTCAAGTTGGAGGTTTATTCACAATTGAATTTGAAAATAATCAATTTAATTTATGAATAGAAGAGAAAGATTCCCAACACCCCAAAGAAGGTAGTCATGCTAGATTTTCTTGGGAGTTCAAACAAGAGATTACCTTCTTGGAGCAGCGCCACCATGAAACACGTTTTGGCAGGTAAGGATAGGTGGAACGTTTTGGGCATTGAAACGTTTCATTCACCAAGTGAAACACAAGCTCTTTCACTAACAATAAGTTACCATAGTTTTAGTTTCAAAGTCGCTAAACGCACATTTTGGTTTCACGTTTCGTTGTTCTCTCATTTTGGACTGAAATGTTTCGTGGTGAAACACTGCGTTTCAAGGTGAAACATTTTGGCCTTGAAATGTTTCGCGGTTACTTTGGCTTGGAGGCTCTCTTAGTCTATTCATGTCATCCATGAATTAGTTCCTTGAAAGTGAGGCCATGCCTATTTGCTACCCATAGAAAGTTTCATTTGTATTGTTTGCACATTGTGCATATAGCCAATAAGGTAAAGTTCCCGCAGCTGGAGACATATACAACAATCACAAGCAAATATATCAACCTCAATTGGACAACCCCTACAACGTCATCAACAAGATAAGTTGCCAGTAAAATCCACCATAACTATGAGGTGGATACAAATGTCCTTGACAAAGTAGCTGATGTTATAGAGGATGCGTAAACAATGATTTAGTGGAATGAATCCCACCATATTGGTACGCCATGCATGCATGTCAAAAAATTAGAGCGATAAGCCCTTGGCTTCAATGATAGCCCATGTATGCCTGAAGTAATCATCAAAGTAAAGGTAATTTCCCAAGGGTGGAGTTTGCATGGGGCCACAAACATCACTATGCATAAGCTGTAACCTGCATGTAGCCCTAATTGAACCATCCTTTAGAAACTAGTGAAAACTACCTAGAAAGAGGAGAATTAAAGCGGGACCAACACATACTATATAACACAACCCATAGAAGACTGTAAGGGACCTGTTATACAAAAACCAACACTGAGGCTAAAATGATTTGGGAAAATTTGAGCAGACCTATTGACGCTTACCAAAGCTCATTGAAATCTGAGAAAATGAGAAAGCGTATGCTGGCGACCAAGCTTGGGAGGTCCTGCAACATGCTCTGATACCAATTGTTGGAATTAGAGTTATAGGGAAATACACACAACTTGGAGAAGACAAAGGAAGCTCAATGCACACAACAGGGAGTTGTATTACTTAGTGTGCAATGGAAAGATAAGATAGCCCTATAGTGATGGGCATACATACAATGCACGAGGGAAAAAAACTCCTAATGAGGGAAAAATGCCCCGACGGTCCTAAGTGTGTTCACCCACATCACTACCACATGTATCTCATAACAAGTGGTACTTTACCCAGTTTTGCAAGTTCTTCAACGTATTTATTATTTTTTCTTTAGTGCACTGTTTGTCATGGATCCTGTGTTTGATTCACTAGACATGAAGCTTTTAAAGAATCACATGTTCAATTTTGAACCTTCTCCAAGGGAATTGACTCCTCCTCCCCAAAGTGTGCTTGATTATGGAGGATACTAGAGATTTACCCAAAGCAATAGAGTATGTCAGGTAACATGATCCCCAAAATTTTGATGACGTATTTCAAAAATTGGCATTTCAAGTTCAATTGCTCGCAACTCAGGTGGAGTAACTCATTGAGTTGATTACCTTGTGCATCTTGTAGGATGTAGTAGATACCCATGGGGAAAACATCTCGATCAACATAGCTAAGAGGAGAGCTTCAAATACATATTTCAAGAGAAAAAAAAGCAAAATTTATGTTTTAACTACATGGGACAACATCTAAAAAAACATTGTCCCCATGCAATGGATTCATAGGACTTTAACAAATGCCATTTTTTACATTTCGTCTAGTAAGTATCAACTTTCTCACTTATTGTATAGGATGCCCTAGACTGATAGCGACAACATATGAAATCAATAAATTGCAAATGTTTCTCTTCTTTTTTGATTCTCTGATGTGTTGTCTCTTACATCCATCCGGTGAATTTCTTCATGATGTT
>NC_140949.1:60423895-60603895 GCF_014529385.1 Adiantum capillus-veneris | reverse complement strand
GAAATTTACTATCCAGGACAAAAAAATCATCATGACACCACCAGTCAGGGAAAGAACCAACCAAGAATCTTACGATGGGCCAGAAAATGCAAAAAGGATAGACCTTGTAGAACCAGGTGAAAAGCCTCAGCCGGTCTATATACCCAACGATTTAGAGCCTGAAGAAGGAAGAACGGCTAACACAACTTCTCAAGAAGTATAAAGATGTGTTTGCATGGTCATATAAAGACCTCAAGGGAGTTGATCCATCGATATGCCAACATACAAATCCTTTGAAATCAGATGCAAAACCTAGCAAACAACGTCCTTATACATATAATGACACCTTTGCTAAACGAATTAAAGAAGAGATTGATAAGCTGATGGAAGCTGAATTCATCTATGAAATCGAACATACAGATTGGGTGTCACCCATTGTGGTAGTTCCCAAAAAGAATGGAAAACTGCGAGTGTGTGTAAACCTCAAAAAGGTAAATGCAGCCACACCATAAGGGATAATTATCCCTTGCCAATCACAAAACATGTACTCGAGCGGGTGGCCAGGAAACGGGCTTATTCCTTTCTGGATGGGTTTTCAGGATACAACCAACTGGCAATAGCAAGGGAGGATAAACACAAAACAGCATTTGCCACAGAATGGGGAATTTATGCGTATCGAGTTATGCCTTTTGGCTTAACTAATGCCCCAGCTACCTTCCAAAGGTTAATGACGCACGCATTCAAGGAATACCTAAGAATATTCTTAGAAATTTACATGGATGATCTGTGTGTATACTCTCTTCTACGAGAGGAACATATCGACCATTTGAAATAGGTCTTTGAAAAATGCAGGACATATCGAATCTGTCTTAACCCGGAAAAGTGTGTATTCATGGTTAAGCAAGGCCGCATCTTAGGACACATTGTCTCAAGAAATGGCATAACAACTGACCTAGACAAAGTCAAAGTCATTGTAGACCTACCTAGGACTACTAATGCGAAACAAGTGCAATCCTTCATGGGACACTGCGGATAGTATCGAAGATTCATATACATGTATGCGGTTGTCGCACAACCTCTGTATCGTTTGCTAGTCAATTTTGATTGGATCAAGGAGTGTGAAACTTCATTCCAAAAGCTGAAGGAAAACCTTATATCAGCACCTGTACTGAAGTCACCAGATTGGGAAAAGATATTCCATGTTCACATTGATGCTTCTGCATATGCCATTGGAAGTATTCTGGCTCAATCTGGAGACGGAACAATGGATTTTCTAGTTTGTTATGCGAGCCGACAGCTAAACGGTGCGGAAAAGAACTACACAACCATCGAGCGGGGAGGGTTAGGAATGATTTATGCTGTAAAGAAATTTTGGCATTATTTACTCGCAAACAAATTTGTGCTCTTCACAGATCATCAAGCTCTTTTGTATCTGGTAAATAAACCATGAAATATAAGGAGAACTGTACGCTGGTTTATTATATTGCTAGAGTTTGACTTCACAGTGGTGGTCAAAAAGGGTAAAACCCATCTACGAGCGGATCATCTTTCAAGGATACACAACGGGGAAGCCCCTGAAGGAGTCGATGATGACATACCAGATGCTTATATTTTCAATATTGAAATGGTACCCAAATGGTCTTTGGAAATTGTTAGCATTCTTTCCCTTGGAAGTGGGTTTAATAATACGGAATACAGATCCAAACAACAAACAATTCGACAAACAAAAAACTTCCAGTTGATAGCAGGATGGCTCTATCATCTAGGATCGGACCACATCCTACAATTATGTATAAGCCCGGAAGAATTCGAGTGCTACCTTGAAGAAGCACATGTCCAGGATTGTGCATTTCATTGTTCAACAGTTAAAATACACCAGAGACTGAAACAATTAGGGGTTTATTGACCAACTATGTATGCGGACTCACATTCTTATGTTACCAATTGTACTATATGTAGTGCCAAACGACCAGTGCATCACGCGACATTGTTTCAGGTAAACATTGCACCTGCATGGAGTCAATATATCATTGATTTCTTAACCACCAGGACGTTCCCTGAGAAAATCACAAGAGCACGGAAAAAATCTATAGAGCTGGAAGCTTGTGACTTTCGGTTCATTGGGAACCAACTCTATAAGAAAGGAAAGGACAATCAACTTAGAATCTGTGCAAGTGAAAGCAAATACCTGCTGATTCTAGAACATGCACATAGTGGCATAAGTGGAGGTCATTTTTCGGGCGATAAGACGGCAAAAATTGTCTTAACCGTAGGAATTTGGTGGCCTACATTGCACATGGATGCTGAAGAGTTTGTAAAGCGTTGTGACGCGTGTCAACGCACCACGGTGCCAATAAAAAGAGATGAGATGCCACTACGGCCAATGATGGGAGCAAGAGCATTTGCAAAATGGGGCATTGATTTTGTGGGACCTATCTCACCCCTTGCATATTGCACCCATACCCAATATATCATTGTGGCTACGGACTATCTCACAAAATGGGTCGAAGCCAAGGCAATGCAAAAAGCAGATGCACGCACCACTGCAAAATTTTTGTATGAGAATGTTTTTGTATGATACGGGTTGCCAATAGAAATTTTCAGTGATCATGGAACACATTTTCTTATGAAGTCATTGAATATCTGCTAGAGGAATCCATGGTCATACATAGGAAATCTGCTCCATACCATCCACAGGCAAATGGACAAGCTGAGGCGAAAAATAAAACACTATGTACGGTTCTCACTAAAATAGTGTCAGAATCAAGAACAGATTGGGATCAACAACTACACTCAACACTATGGGCATACAGGGTAGCTTACAAAACATCGATAGGAACAACACCGTACAACATGGTGTTTGGCCTAAATGCTATACTACCCATAGAGTTTTTAATTCCAACTCTACGAGTAGCAAAACGCTTAGAATGGACAGGGCATGAGCTCTCTTCAAGAATAGATGATCTTGAAAAGCTAGATGAACTCCGCTTGAGAGCTGTAGCTTCAATCTATGCTAAAATAAGAAGACAAAAAGAGTTTTTTGACAAACATGTGCGCACTAAAGAGTTCAAAACAGGTGATTACGTACTTGTTTATACTTTGAAGCAACATGCCAAGAAACTTAAAAAGCGAGGGATGGGACCATTTGTGATTAGTGATCTATCACAAAGTGGAGCTGTCAAGCTTGCTACATTAGCAGGTGAAGAAATGCCAAAATGGATTAGTGGATGCCGACTGAAGAAATATCATCTACCACTCACACAGGAGATGCTCCAACAAATGCATCAAGGAAAACAACGAATGCAAGAAAAACAGCGAGTACGAGAGGAAGCTCAGGCAAAAGCAAAGGAACGCATTGCAAAAAGAAGACTTCTGCGACAACAAGAACAAAGTGGAGCACCATTGAGAATCAATTCCATTCGACTGATGAAGTTGGATGAAGACACAGTAGAGCCAATAATTGCAGTCACAGTGGGCAACAATCAAGTTGAATCGATAGCATTGCTTGATTCGGGAGCTCAAGAAAATTTGATCTCTTACGGATATACCAACAGCTCAAATCCACAGGTCAACTTCATCCTACTCCTCAAGTGCTGGAAAGCAGTACATCAAACCCGTTGAAGACATTGGGATGGACTATATTGCATGTACAAATTTACCAATATATTTACCCACACAAATTCTATGTGGTGGAGGATGAAAGCACACAACACCCAATGATGTTGGGGCAACCTTGGCAAAAAGAGTACAATGTGCAGATAGATTGGAATGCAAAGGCAGTCAAAATTCAGCATGCACATGAACAACAGGTGAAAGCCTTTGCTCAGCAATACCGGAATCATCAGCTGCAAGCCAAGCAATCACTGGAAAAAGAACCAAAAGCAAGAATGCCACCAAAGAACAACATGATACCAAAGGCCAAACGACAGGTAAAAGCCAACCATGCTAATTACATACATACAAAGTCACTGACCGCAGTGCAAAGATCTAGGTTTCCAAATAAGGGGAAACAAGTATAGATGCGGAAGGATAGAAATGATGTGGCAGACAAACAACAATGCAACGAAAGAATTCAATCGAAGAGGATAATTCAATCAAAAACCAAGGGCATAAAACAGATATGGATCCCAAAGAAAATGCTCAGCAACAATAACCCAAATGTCACTCGCATTTGGATACCAAAACCAAAGCAAAAGGAACTCCCTTCAGTACAAGCCACAACGGAAGGCAGACAGCTGATTTTGAAAAAAGGCAACCGACTTATGTGGATGCCAATCAGCAACAAAACAGTGGCAACAAAGGAAGTAGCAAAACATTTACAAAAATCGGCAAAAGCAATATACCAATGGAAAGCAAAGGCAATACGGCCCATAGCCATTCCGACCAAGCCAATCCTCTCCATAGAAACAGCTACGGCTCTATCAACAGTGTTGGCAAAGCGATTGCCTTTTGCAAAAAAGACAATTAAACAGAGAGTAGTAGAGTTACAGTGGTTACTTGCAAAGAAAACAGGAAATCTCGACGGCGAATGCCAATAAGCATCTTGCTTATTCCCTTCTCTTGCACAACATTAATTTTTCCATGCATTGACCGAGTATGCATAAAATAGGGCCACATTAATCGGCCAAGCATTAGCACAAATTTTTCAACCTATGCACGGCACATACTCCGAGGTGATACCTTGTCGTCCGGGAGGACTCCGGCTAGGAGGGGGGGGGAGGCATTCTCAAATGCGGAACCAATAGCAGAAAGAGCAAAAAAGAGCATGATTTTTGACTATTTTAAGGGTTTTTGTTTGATTGCAAAATTTTCTAGAGTAACCCAAGTACATATGCCCTTATACAACATGTATCTATAGGTATATGGGGCCAAATGCCAAATCAAGCCCCTAGATTAGCGATGGTAAAACGGAGAAGTACGGCCATAAAAATTGCATGTGAGTGTATATAATGTTTTGCGGTGATGTTTGTGATTTATTATGATTTTTGGGGATTTTTTGGGTGTGATTTGCTATTTTCTTTTTAATTTTGCTAATTTTTGGCAGAAAAACTTCAAAAATACAAAAAACACGTGAAAAACGATCGTAATGAGAAACAAAAAATATGGGGATGATCAGTGACTATAGGAAAACCTATGGTACAGTAGGGGTGCAATTATGAAACTGGAGCGGAAAACGTGTTTTGGCCAGGTTTTGACGGAAATGCCAAATTTCTGGTAAACAGAGTAAATGGAGTCCAAATCAAGAAATTTTTGAGCCTAAACCGCATCTCGCAAGAAGATAGGAGCACATGTCAAATTTCATGAAAAGTGGTTTGGAGACCTCCATTATAAGAAATTTTCACCTCATTTTTAGCTCATTCTCACTTTTGACTTTGTGGAGAGAGCTTCTGCCACCTAGAGCGGATGGACCTTCCAGCAGCTTCTACAACGCGCACGACTACCAGACGAGCTCCAGACATGAGAGGTAGGCTCACCACCTTGAGCTTTTCGCACATGTTTGTCGTTTTGTCGCGAAAACCAGCGTTGGGTTCACACACAGAGCGGGCGGTAGAGACCTACAAGTAGAGACGGCGGCCTAATGGCTAACCCAAAAGCAACAAGAATTCATCGAAAGCTTACCCTAGCCTAGGAGACCAGTCGTGGATGTCCAAAGGCAGTAGAAAACCATCGGAAAAAACCCTAATTCCTAGAAACCCGCAAGAGGTCACCAAATGGGAAATCGGCGAAACGACGACCAAATGCTACCGAAATTCATGGGTAGGAGCACCTCGACATGCTCGACAAGTCTATGTGACCCGAATGACCAAAAAGTGACCCGAGGCGGCACTAAACTTCAGAAACGGCATCAGACACACAAAGCGTCAAATTGCTCTTGCGGCCAAACCGCAAGCCCGTTTGCCACCAAACTTCACGAGCGGCTTTCCTAGACCATCAACAACCAAGTCCTATGGTGGTAGACCACCACAAATCATCGAAGGTATGTAAATGCAACCACGGGTGCTTCTAGAGCGACGAGTGCTTCTAGAGCGATAAATTGCCAAATGAAGCTCCGGTGAAGCCAAAGTCGACAAAAACCATACGGCAAGGATCCCCAAGGGGTCGGGCAACTATGGAGACCAATATCAAGAAATTTCATTGCCAAAAAGCACTCTAAAAGTCAGAAAATGACTCGGAGGCTCTGAAGTCCACACAAGGAGTTATTCTCTATCCATTTGATTTTTTTGTTGAAATTAGGCTTAAAAGAGACTTAGGGGGACCAAGGGCAGGCACTAGGAGCACCATCCATGAAAAAATAATCAGGAGACATCCTACGCGTAGAATGTCTCAAGGACACTTCTGGGTATAGACTCCAACACTTTTCATCATACACATTTTCTGAATGACCTTCACATGCTATCCACCAAGTCTCATCACATTTGGACCAAAATTGACCTCATATGCATGAAAAAACGCAAAGTTAGGGCATAGAGGCAATAATGGACCATAAACCTACCAAATCTTGTCCAAATCACATGAAACTTGCACAACACATTCACCAACACATCAACAACTAATCTGTGTGGTCAGAAGCAAAAATTGGTGAAGTAGACTTCCTACGCGTAGGATGTCTATTTGACTTTTTTTGGCTTGTAGAGGATGTTTGTTCATTCCAGATCCAATCACCTCATCATCAGGAGCTCATATATCAATTTTGAAGCTATTCTCATCATATTTGACCCCCAACACCTTCAAGATACACTTTTGGAGCCCAAAAACACCACCCAGGCTCTTACAAGCATCAATCCTTGTCCAAATCCAAATCCAAGAGTATAGCCATGTTCCAGAGGCCAAGGACTACCCACATAACAAATTTCATGTCATTTTGATGAAATAGACATCCTACGCGTAGGATGTCTCCAGCATAATTTAGGCCTTCTGTGCAAAGACTGACATCATGGGAGCCAAGACCATGGTGCAATGAGCCCATATATCAATTTTCAACCCATTTGGACATCAATTGCTATCTATGATGGACTTTCTACCCAATTTGTGACCTAAAGCTTGAATCAGCCCAAAAATCCACTTTTTGATATCCAAATCCAAATCCAGGCATGTAGCCATGTTCCATGAGCCATGCACTACCAACATGCCAAGTATGAACCAATTCTGATGAAAAAGACATCCTACGCGTAGGATGTCTAAATGGAAAATTTTGGCCAGATTTGCACTGTGAGCACATGCACAGCTTCACAAGTTTCTTTTAAGCTTTATTTTCAATTTTCAAGTCATTTGGATAGTTAAAACTCAGTTTCTCAGCTAATATGGAAAAAACGCTAACTTCGGACTACTGAGTGCAACAGGATCTATGGCAGCCACGAAGTCACCGGGAAAGAAGAAAAGAATGACCATCAAGGACTACCTAGAAGAAGTGGAGCCCTTCTTCATACCAGAAGGAACACTAAAGCCCACCAGCACATGGATCCAAGAAGATCTGTTAGAGTCCAACGACCTAAAGATCTACCAAGGAGTGTTCAAAGACACTGAAGGCAATGTGATCGAGCTACCAATGCTGCCGCGAGAACTCAATGAGTTCATAAGAAGCAAGATGGCCGGGTACTTGGAGAAGATTGATCTCCACAACTGCTTTGAAGCAATACCGGCAGGGGTGGACATAAAGAGAGTCTGGGAGTTTGTGACAACCATCAAAGAAGATGGAGTGGCCAAAGTAACAGATCTACAAGGCATGCCAAAAACGGAAATAATCATCACTGAGCAGGTTGTAGCAGATGCACTAGACCTCTCCAACAAGGGGGATAGTGTAACGAAAAGAAGGGATGAGGTTAAGGTGTACAATGAGAAGAAAGGAAACTACACCTTTGAAGATATTTCCAACCCAAGAGTGGCGATCATGAGCCAGTTGTAAACCCAATACTTACACATGTGTACGAAGAGGCCACAGAAGTACAGAATGCCGCCAAGTGCAATTGCCACAACATTCACTTGGGCAATGACGAAAGGCAACCCAAAGATAATCAATTATGCAGCGTATATACATGACAACCTAGTAAAGATGGGTAACAAGAAACCAACATATATTGTGCCAGGAGAACTAATCACAAAGGTGATTTATGGGGCACTGCACGCAAAAGGAAGATGGCCTGATCTCCCGTCTCAGAACGACTGATTGAGGCTAAAAGAGGACAAAGAGGACGAGCCACAAAGAGCACCAAGGGTTGCTACAAGACTGAAAAGACGGCTAAATCCAGTCCTAGAAGAGCAGCCAGAGCAAAAGAAAGGAAAGAAGGAATTTGCCCAAGTGCCTGCAAAAGAAACGAGGTCACAAAAAGCGGCAAGATTAGAGAGGCTGATGGAGAGCTTTAGAGCAGAGAGAGCCCTTAAGGGTGATTTAAGTGAACTCTGGAAGCCATCTCTAGAGTCAATGTTGGGATCATCCTGAAGAGTGCAAAGGGACAGATTCTAGGATTATATCAAGAATTTTGAGATTCTTGATGCTGCGTCAGAGAATATCCCTTTCACAGAGGAGGAAGTGGAGCAAATACGGCAGAAGCTGCTAGATGAGCAAGAGATCCAAGAGAGAGAAAGAAAAACTAAAGCAGACAGAGATTTAAAGGGCAAGCCTACATCTCTACCAGCCAGTCCTAAACCCAGCCCACAGCCCTCACCACCGCCCTCACCACCTCCTAGCAGCCCTCCACAAGAAGAGAAAGAGGCTGAAGACAAGCCAAAATAACGGTAAGAGGCCAAGCAAGAGCAAAGCCAGGAGCCGGAGCCAGAAGAAGAGGCTAAGCCTCGAAGTGAGCAACAGGAGTCAGATGATTCTTATCACACATTTTTGGACCTGCTAGCTGCAGGATACACGAAGGAAGAAGCCACCACAGTCGCATTCGAATTGGCGAGCACAGGGCCGAAAGAACAAATGCAAGGCATCAGGCTAGTGGAATTACAAGAAATTGCCACAGATATAGTGGATTTGCACCCACCCTCCAATGACTGGGATGTGGTGATGACGAAGCTAACCGGGTTGAGAGCGCAGTCCATGGCTTTGGAAATCGAGATGGCAGCTCTCAAGGCCACTGAAGTGAAGATTAAGATGGAAGTAGACACTCTACAAGGAAAAAGCCAAAAGCAGAAGGAGAGGGAAGCTGAGCTACAGGCCAGCCTAGCAAGGGCACTGCAAAGATGCCAGGAAGAAAATCAAGTAGCAGCAAAAAGAATGCAAGGAGTTGAAGAAGAATGTCAGCAGCTTAACAACTCACTGTTAGATGCCGAGAGGGAAAGAGATAACCTGACCCTACAACTGGCGGAAGAATCTAAAGAAGTAGAAGCCATGAGAAACACCAAAGAAAAGGCGGAGATAGATCAAGAAGCAAGCCAAGATGAGGTCCTTGAGCTCAAGGACCAACTCAAGGTAAAAGATCAGACCATCCAGAGGCTGCGAGCATCACCTGCCAGAGTCAGAGCTACTAGCTCGACTCACATCACTACGGAGAGTCAACTCTATGAAGAACAGATGCAAGAACTTCAAAAGGAGCTGACTCTAGAGAAAAAGCAGAGATTGATGATGGCAGAAGGGTCTATCGTCATGCAAACAAGAATGGAAGAAGGCCAAAAAGCCCTGCAAGAGGAAGTAGAAAGTATGAAAAGAAAGCTCAAGGAGGGGGAGAGAATAAACGACGAATTAAATGACCTCCTTGTGAATATGGGCGAAGAAGCGGAAACGGAAAAACAGAAACTCCTAAGGTAGATAGAGGAGTTGAAAGGACATCAAGCAGGAGAGCAAGAGGGCACAGGGCCAGCAGCCAATGAGGGCATTGATTTAGAAAATGTGGCAGATCCGGTGGACACGCCTATGCAAGAGGAAATCCTAGAAGGATCCTCTCAAGAGCCACAGGACCTAACACAGGAAGAGGAAGAAAAGTTACGTAAAGCAATAGAGGTGGAGATTAGAGAGACATCAAAGGAAGCCTTGGAATGGGAGCAGAGGGTTTTCAAGTCTATGACCATTCAGAAGATCGACGCCAACAACCTCAGGTGCGAATGGCTTCAACCCTCTCTCCCATATCCATTGCTAAAATATGAAGCAACCACCATCAACAAGCGGATAAGAGAAGAGCCGACCGTACCACTTTACAATGCAAATACCTCACAACCAGAAGGGGTCAGGCTAATTGTTGATTCTCAGCCACAATGGAGAAAGGCCTGGCTCACAAAGTACCCACAATACCTAATCCACTTGGTAGAGGCACTGAAAAATATCAGAGACAACCTCAGCTTTTGTCCTCTACCAAGGATCAGGACGTGGAAAGTGTAGGAGATCTTGCAAAGGAGCCAACCCACTTGGCCAAATTACCCTAAGCTGTCGGGCTTGAAGGCAGGCGAGAGAATAAGTTGAAAACCCTTACGGGCGCCATCAAATTGTTCACTGGCTCACCTGACCTTACTTGCATCATGATGAAAAAAATTTGCAAAACCATCTTAGCAGTATTTGAGAATTTCAAGCCAGGCCAGGTGACTGACATTATATTTTTCTTCCAAGATACTTACAGATGCGCTTATGATCTGTCTGGTCAGCCTTCCAAGGAGGTGATACATGCAATGTATTAGAGGATAATGTTTCTACCATCCTATCACCTCCAGGCCTTTGAAGAAGCGTTCTACACAAGCTTCTTCACAATAAACACATATATTTTTGGCCCAACAATGATGAACCTGCATGCAAGATACGAATCAATAATCAAGATGCGCGAGACCATACGATGAAGAAGCGGATCAACGCAGCCATGTCGGGGACGACATGAGCAAGGAGGGGGGGAGTGTTAGAAGCTGGACACACCCCATGGCAACTAACTACTCGGAAGATTATTATTTTTGTAATTATTCATTCATTGAGGAAAACCTGATTTTTCACCTCGTAAATATTGGGACTTACAGAAGTTTCCAGATTGTATCCCAGTTTTGATAGTTAGATTGGGTAGTTGGTTGATTTTGGAACTTTAGGGTTTGAGAATTGTAAGGTATATATACCACTTTTTGACCTTAATGAAAGACCTTTTGTCATTTCAAAAAAACAAGTTTTGAAGTCTGTGAGTGAGCGTACTATGTACGAGAGAGAGTGTGAGCTTCATCTTGATGCTACATGTGCACCGGTGGTCGGAATCGAGTGCGGAGAAGTGCAGCGTGTTGCCCCCGACGAGAGCTACACGCCGATACCTACATAGCACATGTACGGTCCGGTTTTGCGAGCTCCTTCTATGAGCTTCATCTGGTGTTTGGGTGAGCATACGTTGTCCGATTTTTTATTGAAACATATCCACGCGTTCACATTGAGTAGAGCTACACATTAGGCACTTTAGATTTTGAAAATGAAGACGTGCAAATTTCGGCCAGACATCCTACGTGATTTTGCACCGGGTGTTTTGGGTTGGGGTTTTGGTTCATAGACCTTAGGGAGAGCGACCTATTGGTGTTAGTAGGGTCTCCTTCAAGTTCTATGGTGTTTCGAGATTGTTTGATGGGTGTTCGGATCTAGAAAGCAGTGTAGGAAGTTTCCTCTTATGCACTCTTGAAGGCTGTGACTTAGACAATTGGTAGAGACCTTTGTAGGAATTAGTTAGGAGTCGGTCGAGTGTAGGTTGACACCTTATGCTTGCTTCCATGTGCCTGCGGGTCGAGCTTCATCCTTAGCTGACATTATATGTGAGGTGAGTTCTCGCTGTGCTGACTTCCGTCGCGGCGTATCCGTCCAACAGTCTAATTTACCACAACACTCATATGGCACAAGGTTTAGACTGAGGAGAGAATTCTCTGTAAGGGGAAGGCAGGAAGAAAAGCTGGGTAGTGATGAACAAGAAGAACTTGTAAGGGGGCTTGCCGCAGGAGTAAAATCTATTGGGACGGGGACTGGACTGCAAGAACCTAAACACAGGCTGCAGGAGACCTCACTTGCAAACCAATGAGGCCAACAAACAACTCCTCCCACAACAAACCCACTTTTGGGAAAATTGGTTAATGTACTGCTAACTCAGATAATCTTAAGGGCAAGAAGACAATTGTAGTTCGTACCATCAAGAACATGTACTTTACCTTTTAATCCACTCTTGGTAAGAGTACTCAAAACACTTCGATACCTCCAATGGTTGCACCAAATCCCAAAGTGGACGTGATAAAGTTCAGCGGGAACAGGTCCCAAGATGTTGACGGCCATGTTGGCCAGTTTCAAACAAGGTGGTTTGCAAGAGGATATGAGGCGTTACATCCGAATATAGTGAAGAAAGAGAATTTTGCAGCAACACTGCAGGGTAAGGCATGGATTGGTTCTTGCAATATGGCATGTTAGCTTTTTCTAATTATAATCATTTGAAGCAACGATTTTTATTAAGTTTCATGGAGGATAAAACTCCTTGAGGAAATTGAAGCAAAAAGATTTGTCGGTTGAAGACTATGCACAAAAATTTATGAATTTGAATGATAGATTGGAAGCAGCACAACAACCTTTGAGCAATTGGGAGACTACTTTTGTAAGGGACAAAAAAAGGAGTTCAAAAGTGCAATAATAGGAAGACACCCATTAGCAAATGCAGAGGATTTTTTTGATTTGGTGGAAGCAGCTACAAGAGCTGAAAGAAGATATGGAGGTAAGAGAGAATTAAAGGAAGAGAAGAAGACGAGGAAGTCTGAGGATTCAGACTCAGAGTTAGAAGATGAAAATTTAGATCAAGATACTAAGGAGGAAACTGATATTGATGATGAAGATTGGTTAGAAAAGAAGAAGAAGTAGGAAAAGAAGAAGCAAAAGAAAGATAAGGGTAAGAAAAATAATGAAAAGAAGCAGGGAAAGGAAGTAGTAACTATAGATGCAGTCAATAAAATTATTCAAGAAAACTTGCAGACAATTGGAATGAGCCTTAGCTTTAAAACTCCGGGTCAGGTTTGTCAAAGATTTGGTCATGAATATGAAATTTTTTATTGTAATCCAAATTTCATGGGGAGGAAGACCTGAGTATATCACTTAGAAAACGAGGGAGGCAGCTGCAAATGTGGTAGCTTCTCAAGGTGCTAACAGGAGATATCAGGGACCTGCACCTCAAGAAGGTTTCAAAACCAAAATAATTGGGGACATAGAGAGAAGTTCCTGATTGTGAACTATGGTGTAGACACAAAAATGATAGAGGTATTCCTATCATCAGATACAACAATAACAATAACAACAATATTAAGAGGCCTCAGGAAAAAATTCAACAACCTCCATCCTAGAAGCAACAAAGACCTCCAAGTGAGGCTAATTAGTGGTGCTGGAGGAATGGATTGAAGAAGAATGGATTTAGGATAGGGTACAGTTCCTTCAGGAGGAACAGAAACCTGATCAAAAAGTATAAGATTGTCAATATACTTAGGAATGGGTAAGCATTACAATTGTGACTATGAAACATGTATCCAAATTGAGAATATTCCTGAAAGTAGTGGGTGCACTGATGTCATGGTTGTAACAAGATTAAAATCAAACCCAGCAAAGGAAATCTTGCAGGAAGAATAAGATCAGGGCACTATGAATTGGAAGGAGCAAAAAGAAGTGAGAAAAGAAGCACTCAAGGAAGTACGAGAGCCCCAAGGAGGAAATATTCTATTTGAAGAATGGGAGTTTGTTGCAAGATCCTTGGCTGACCAAGAGAAAAGTACATTAGATAGAAGTAAGACTATACTGAAAGTGTAACATTTAATGGCCTATTAACTTGTGTGTAGCGGAAATGAGCATGAACATAGTGGGAATTTCATTAGAATAGATTCCTAATGAGAATTACAAGAGTGCTTGGGTGGAGAGAGCAACAAAAAGCATAACACCTAGTTAGATAGCATCGACAATACTTTCAAAAGAGAGAGAAATTAAGCTAATGACAACAGTTGAGGACCGGATTTTCATGGAGCCGGTCCCCCCTCCAAAAGGCTTTGTATTATGGTTTCTCCCATCAAGAGAGACATTGTACAATACAATTCTTTGTGTTCCTTCAAGACTAGCTAGTGCTATGAAGATGAAAGCTTCATGCACTAAGCAAAACACTTAGCAAACACAACTTGAATTACCCCCGTTCTCAGACCCAAGACCTCACACACCTTCGAAGATGGCGAGAGCTAGCAGGGTATGAGAGTAGATTGAGAGGAAGAAGGAGTATCTTACGAGAAAGATGTATATCTCCTCACATAATCACTCATATTAGCATAGCTTAGCTTAGTCATTAGCTTGGTAGAGGAGATGAGCATGCATTGAAGCTTGGCTCTTGGTTGGATTTGCATCCACATGCCAAGAGAGTGTTGATGTAGGCTTCTATCTCACAAGCTTGGAGTAGGTGATGAGCTCTCCATTAAAGCTTGGGAAGAGATAGTCTTCTTTGCTTCACACATGAGATTGTGTGAGTGTGTGTGTGTTAATTCCTTGCAAAAATCAGCCCCCTCTCTCTCTCTTGGGAGAGCCCTCTTGCTATTTGCTCTTGCTGAGCCCTCATTGGCTCTCCCCAAGTCAAGCCAATGACCATTAAGCAGCATAAGTGATAGCCTTCTAACATGTGTCCCCCTTTACCCTTTTGTGAGAGCTTTAGGTAATTAAATAATTAAACTAAACTCTCATTGGACCCCTTTGCCTCATGGCCAATAGGAATCAGGCAAGCCATTGGGCTCCTGAATGCTCATTGGACCCCTTGGGAGACTGCCCAATAGTCTTCTAGGAGACTTAATTCTCATTGGTTTTTTTTATTAAATGTTTTTTAATTAATTAAACTAGATTTACTCTAGCTTAATTCTTGTTGGTCCACTTCAAGGGTCATCCAATAGAAACTGGGCACACCTTGTGGGCATCTGGCCTAGGGAGCTGACATGTGTCCCTCATTCCCTTTGTGTAAAGGGAGCCTGTGTGTGTGTGTGTGTGTGTGTGTGTGACTTTCTCTCTCATTCCCTACCTTCAGGGCTCGCCCCCTCCCATGTAGGGATATGCAAAGACTTTTTTTACACACACAAAGCATCCAATTCCCCCTAGGTTTGACCTTTGGACACAACCTTTGAATTTTGGAACCTTAGCATTTTGGAAGTCTTAATGGGCTGAACCTTAGGGTCTTTTTAGCCCATTGTTGCACATGGATCTTTTGCAGATGCCCCCCCCTTTGGATCCCTATTTTCCCTCCTTTGGATCCCTACTGTGGCCGGTTTGCTAGCTTAACCAATATTCTAGCTTTTTCTCCCCTGGCACTTCCCCACATTAAATGATCATTTTAATATGAGAAAATCATTTAGGAGAATTAGATATTGATTATTATGACATTACCTCTCTCTTGAAATCATAGTCGTCCTCGACTATGGTGTAGAGAAGATAAAGCATATTCATGAGTCCTTTTCTTAGTGGGTAGAGGATCCCTATGTTACCCTACAACATCATTCCATAATGGATGACTAGTCCATTTGGTGCTTGAGAGCC
Source organism: Adiantum capillus-veneris (assembly GCF_014529385.1). Taxonomy (NCBI): domain Eukaryota; kingdom Viridiplantae; phylum Streptophyta; class Polypodiopsida; order Polypodiales; family Pteridaceae; genus Adiantum; species Adiantum capillus-veneris. The sequence goes on along the minus strand of NC_140949.1, from coordinate 60,588,456 downwards.
TAAGGCGTCCGCAAGCATGTCTGCACATTAGTCCTATCAATCTTTCATAGTAGAGTGACAAGCTCTACTTGGTGTTTGGGAGACGTTGTCTCCTCAAACTTGATCTAAGCATGATACTACTTCATTTTTGTGCACAAATAAAGAAAAAGAGAGTCTTTAGAAGACAAAAACTTTGTTCATTTTTAACATTTTGTACATTTGCTTCCTCTTGGGAAGCATTGTAAGCATTGACAAGGTTTAGGTTATCCTTTAATTGTATGCTTTGCATCCATCTAGCATCTTGAAAAGGATAATTCTTAAACTTAATAAGATATCGTCGAATAGTCTTACCGCCTCTTAGTACCTTGTCTTCATGTCGGAGAATGGACTCGGGCTGCAGCACCTCCTCTTGGTCCTCGATCTCCGGTGGGTCTTCAATAGTTGGTTCTTGAGGTGGCTCTCCTTTGTAAGGCTTTAATAGGCTCACATGGAAAGAATTGTGTATGAGCCAATGATTGGGCAACTTGAGTTGATAGGCCATCTCATTGATTCGCCTAAGAATCTGAAAGGGACCATAATACCTTTTTTCTAGTTTTAGCATAGTACTTTTGGTGGCCCGTAGGATTCTTGCCCGTTGTGTGCCTTAATCGAGCCTTGGGAAACTTTAACAAGACCCAATAGTTTTCTTTAAAGGTTTGGGCTCTTCTGTGCTGGTCACCAGCAGCCTTTTGCCTTTGCTGTCAGATAGAGATAGCATCCTTAATCTTTTGGAAAGATTCTTGTAGGTCTCGGCTATACTCATCTGCAGCGAAGATCTTCCCATGTACCTTAAGTAGCAAGGGAATTTTTGATCTTCCCTCAATTACCTCGAAAGGTGCTTTTCCCGTGGAAGTATGTATAGTATTATTGTAAGCATACTCCACTAAGGGTAAGTACTTCTCCCATTGGGATCTTTGATCTACTTTCGTTACATAGGCTTTTAGTAGATCGAGAATGGTTAGGTTAGCTATTTCACTTTGGCCATCCGTTTGTGGATGATAGGCCGAAGAGAACTTTAGCCTTGTCCCTAAATTCTCAAAATGACCCTTCCAAAAATTACTGGTCATTCTAGGATCTCTATCCGACACTATGGACATTGGCAAGCCATGGTACTTGAAGATTTGTGAAATGAAGAGGGTTGCCATTTGATGGGCTTTGATAGTCTTTTTGACAGGTATAAAATGAGCTTGTTTACTGAACCTGTCTACTATCGTCCATATTCCCGTATTCCCATGGATAGACTTAGGAAATCCAAAGATAAAATCCATGGATATGCTCTCCCATGGTGAATTAGGGATTGGCAAGGGTTGAAGCAATCCAAGTTGCTTCCCTCTATCAAATTTTGTCTTTTGGCATACCACACATTTAGAAACATACTCTTGTATGTTAAGTTTCATGGTAGGCCAATAGAAATATGTTTCAATTCCCTTTAAGGTAGACTGAATCCCTCTATGCCCCGCATAAGGTGGAGCATGAGATTCATACATTACTTTCTCACGTAATGAGTTAGTAACGCATAGTCTATTGCCATAGATAAGATAACCATCTTGTAAGGTAAATGGTTCTTCTTTCTTCCCCAATGCAAGGGCTGAAATCACATCTCTAAAATCGGGATCAATAGCATACTCATCTATCATTGAAGATAGATCATTGTGAGTTGCTATGGAAACCGCATTCACTCTCGGCCGTCTTGAGAGTGCATCAACTACTTGATTATGCTTGCCAGCAATGTGAGCAATATGAAAATGAAATTGCGAAAGGAAATTTGCCCACCTCATTTGTTTGTCAGAGAGCTTGGTCTGCGTCATGAAGTACTTAAGACTTTGGTGATCCGTTCGCAGAATGAAAGGAGTCCCCAATAAATAGTGCTTCCATGAGTCTAAGGCATGTAGAACTGCAAGGAGTTCCTTTTCATATATGCCTAGAGCTTGCTCAACAGGGTCGAGTCTTCGACTCTCATAGCCTATGGCATGCCCTTCTTGGAGAAAAACAGCTCCAAGGCAATCACCACAAGCACCACATTGGACCTCAAATGGTTTTGAGAGATCCGGTAGTGTAAGCATAGGTTGAGAGATAAGCTTTTCTTTAAGCTTTTGGAAAGCATTGTTCTCCTTAGCAGACCATGTATACCTAACGCTTTTCTTTGTTAGGTCATGTAATGGTTCCACAATTTGTGAGAACTTTTCTATCAAGCGTCTATAGTATGCACACATACTTATAAAGCTTCTTAGTTCATGAAGGTTCCTTGGTTTAGGCCATCCTTTTATTACCTCTAACTTAGATGGATCCATTTGGATGCCATCTGGAGAGATAATATGACCTAAATATTGAATCTCTTGCAAGAAAAATTCACTTTTCTTTCGATTAACATAAAGTTTATTCTCTCTTAAAACTTGAAATATTACCTAGAGGTGTTTCTTGTGTTCCTCCAATGAATTAGAGTTGATGATAATATCATCAAAGAACACGCCAGTGAAGGTTCGATGAGGCCTGAACAGCTTCTCCATTAAGCGGTTGAATGTGGCTGGTGCATTGGTCAAGCCAAAAGGCATGACAATGTATTCGTAAAGACCAAATGTGGTACGAAATGAGGTCTTTACAATGTCTTGATCAACTATCCTTATTTGATGATATCCACTTGTTAGGTCAATCCTACTGAAGTAGGTCGATCCTTGTAGCATATCAAATAGGTCTTCTACTCGTGGAACGGGAAACCTATTCTTGATAGTGATCCTATTTAGTGCTCTATAGTCAACACACATACGATATGTGCCGTCTTTCTTTTGCACTAATAGCACAGATGAGCAAAATGGAGATGAGCTTGGCCTAACCATACCCTTCTCAACTAACTCATGCACTTGCTGCATAATCTCCTCTTGTTGAGCTTGAGAAACTCTATAAGGAGGTTTGTTAGGCGGTGAACTTCCTGGAAGAAGTTCGATTGCATGGTCATCATTACCTCGTTTAGGAGGTAGCTCACAAGGGATGTTGTCAATAAAAATATCTTGAAACCCCTTGAGAAAATTGGATAACTCTAATTCCTTTTGGTTGCTTTTATTTTCTTTTGCTAAAGGATTAGGTTCATTTTGAGAGTCTTTAACAAAAATCATGTACACGGAAATAGAGCTCTTTATTGACTTGTTGAAAGCTGGTGTATGTACAATGGGAATAGTGTTACCCATTTCCTTAGCATCTATATACATGTATTTTTCCCTGAACTTAAAGGAGATTCTCCTTTCAGGAAATTTAACATCGGCAGCCAGGCGGTCAAACCATGGTGCCCCTAGGATTACATCCTCATGCTTGCGAGGAGAGATAAAGAAGTCCTCTTTGTCCACATAGCCTTGGACATAAAGCCTCAATTTCCCAATTAAGGGAGTGACTGAAGCTTCTTACCCCTTGAAGGCACTGTCGGCGGGTAGGACATCTCCCATCTCGTAGGATTGTATGCCTAGCTTGGTGGCTAACTCCATAGATATAAAATTATGAGTAGCACTAGGGTCAAAGAGAATAAAAGAATCATGTTCTCTTACCTTTCCCCAAGCATGGCATAGAGGAGATCCTTTGTGGTGAGTTTGGTGAGTCTCCTCCTCTTGGATTTCAACCAAGGAAGCTCTAGGAGGATCTTGGCGGTTGTTCCTTTGGGGACAAGCGCGGTACGCATGCCCTTGTTCGCCACACTTGAAACACCGGTTATCCTTACGATAACGCTCAAGCTCTTTAGGAGAGAGTTTATTCTTACCTTTGTAAACTCCCTTCTCTTTAGCTTTGTTGGAGTTGACCTTAGGAGACTTTTGGACATTGTCCTTCCCCTTAGGCTCATTGGAACCCTTTCTTTTAGCCCCCGTTTGGAAATTGATTCGAGAGGCCACCATAGTGTGGTGTATTACTGCTGATATGGTACGTGGCCTTTGGGAGTTGACATACTCCGCCATTTCTTCGGTTAAGCCCGCACAAAATTGTTGCTTTTGTTCTCCAAAATCCAAACTTTTGAAGACAGTGGATTTGAGTTGTAGGTCCCAAAACTTGTCTACATATTTGTGGATGGATTCATTGGGAGAGAGCTTTAAGCTTCGCCATTCGGTGAGTACTTTGTCTTTGGCATCGGTGGCCAAAAACTGCTTCATAATGGAAGCTGTTAAATCTTTCCATGTTCGTGGAGCTTCACCGTTGGCTCGTAGGCTAGACCACCATTGTCTGGCGGACTTTTGAAAGTGCATAGCTACATGGCGTAGCTTAGAGGACTCCGTGAAGCCCTCATCTCCAAATGCCGCATCGAATTGCTGGATAAAGGCCAAGACTTTGTCCGTAGCACCAAAGGTGCCATCATAGGTAAGGAAAGAGATTCTCTTCCCTCCCTCTTTGAATTTCTTCAGCTTGGACGACCTCTTCCATGCGGCATAGGATTTCCTATGGCCTCTTCTTTTTGATGGTTCAAAAGTTGCACCATCACTTTCTTCAGAAGGTGAAGAATTTGAAGAAGGTGGAGAAGAGGGTGACCTCTTTCTCGCCTTTTTCTTGTCTTGATCTTTGTCGTCTTCACCATATCTTTCATAAGAGAAAGAGGATGAAGAAGATGGAGAAGAGGGTGTCCTCTTTCTCGCCTTTTTCTTCTCTTGCTTTTTATCATCCCTCTTTGAATTATGGCGTGGAGAAGAGTATGATGGTCTTCTCCGCTTTGGTGGTGATGGAGAGCGTTTAGCCCGCCGTCTTCGTGGACCCATCTCCGCCGAGGTGGCGGGAGACTCGCTTCTTTCTCGTTCCTTCGGTGGAGGCTCTTGAGTTCTCCTTTGGGAAGGAGATACATCGTCAAGAAGTAAATTCTTGAGCCCTTCGTATGGATTCTCTTCTTCTTCCCGAATCGGAGAGAGACCTCTTTTGGTAGTCTCACAAGGAGGCTTCCTAGGTGTTCTCTCGTCATGGTGATGAGCTTGGAGAATCCCCTGAGCACGGAGCTGCCATTGCACTTCACTTTGGAGAGATGGATTGCCCATGGATTGTAGAAGCCTAGAAACAAGATAGTTAACAAGCATTGAAGCATTATTAGTAGCTTGCTCATGAGCAAAATCAAAGTTATCAACATTAATTTCACTCTCTTTACTATTGTCAGCCATTCTAACAACTTTTAGGTGTAAACTTTTTAGGTGTACTTTGGCACTTCAAGCCCTAGTTGCTACTCCTCTTTTTTAGAAAAAGCACTCAAGATACTGTACCCACGGCTCGAATACCATTAATTGCAAGGAATAGAAGAGAGGGTCTTTCGACACCAAAACAGCACCGCTCCTATCAAGATTCTAATAGCTCAATAGTGGTTAAGCCATAGGCAAGCCCCGTAGGACTCCACTATTAAGACCATAGCTCTCGACGGTGATGCCCCGTTAACTGCACAAAGGCAGGCGCACTGCAAGGCTGAAAAATCCCTATTCTACTTACTCACAGGCAATTAATAATACCAACCATTTGTAGCTAGCTTGAGGAACCCCCTTCTTGAGCAAGAAAAGAGAAACCTTGAGCTCTGATACCAATGTAAAATTTAATGGCCTATTAACTTGTGTGTAGCGGAAATGAGCATGAACATAGTGGGCATTTCATTAGAATAGATTCCTAATGAGAATTAGAAGAGTGCTTGGGTGGAGAGAGCAACAAAAAGCATAACACCTAGTTAGATAGCATCAACAATACTTTCAAAAGAGAGAGAAATTAAGCTAATGACAATAGTTGAGGACCGGATTTGCATGGAGCCGGTCCCCCCTCCAAAAGGCTTTGTATTATGGTTTCTCCCATCAAGAGAGACATTGTACAATACAATTCTTTGTGTTCCTTCAAGACTAGCTAGTGCTATGAAGATGAAAGCTTCATGCACTAAGCAAAAAACTTAGCAAACACAACTTGAATTATCCCCGTTCTCAGACCCAAGACCTCACACACTTTCGAAGATGGTGAGAGCTAGCAGGGTATGAGAGGAGATTGAGAGGAAGAAGGAGTATCTTACGAGAAAGTTGTACATCTCCTCACATAATCACTCATATTAGCATAGCTTAGCTTAGTAATTAGCTTGGTAGAGGAGATGAGCATGCATTGAAGCTTGGCTCTTGGTTGGATTTGCATCCACATGCCAAGAGAGTGTTGATGTAGGCTTCTATCTCACAAGCTTGGAGTAGGTGATGAGCTCTCCATTAAAGCTTGGGAAGAGAGAGTCTTCTTTGCTTCACACATGAGATTGTGTGAGTGTGTGTGTGTTAATGCCTTGCAAAAATCAGCCCCCTCTCTTTCTTGGGAGAGCCCTCTTGCTATTTGCTCTTGCTGAGCCCTCATTGGCTCTCCCCAAGTCAAGCCAATGACCATTAAGCAGCATAAGTGATAGCCTTCTGACATGTGTCCCCCTTTCCCCTTTTGTGAGAGCTTTAGGTAATTAAATAATTAAACTAAACTCTCATTGGACCCCTTTGCCTCCTGGCCAATAGGAATCAGGCAAGCCATTGGGCTCCTGAATGCTCATTGGACCCCTTGGGAGACTGCCCAATAGTCTTCTAGGAGACTTAATTCTCATTGGTTTTTTTAATTAAATGTTTTTTAATTAATTAAACTAGATTTACTCTAGCTTAATTCTCGTTGGTCTACTTCAAGGGTCATCCAATAGAAACTGGGCACACCTTGTGGGCATCTGGCCTAGGGAGCTGACATGTGTCCCTCATTCCCTTTGTGTAAAGGGAGCCTCTGTGTGTGTGTGTGTGACTTTCTCTCTCATCCCCTACCTTCAGGGGTCGCCCCCTCCGATGTAGGGATATGCAAAGACTGTTTTTACACACAAAGCATCCAATTTCCCCTAGGTTTGACCTTTGGACACAACCTTTGAATTTTGGAACCTTAGCATTTTGGAAGTCTTAATGGGCTGAACCTTAGGGTCTTTTTAGCCCATTGTTGCACATGGCTCTTTTGCAGATGGCCCCCCCTTTGGATCCCTATTTTCCCTCCTTTGGATCCCTATTGTGGCCGGTTTGCTAGCTTAACCAATATTCTAGCTTTTTCTCCCCTGGCACTTCTCCACATTAAATGATCAGTTTAATATGAGAAAATCATTTAGGAGAATTAGATATTGATTATTATGACAGAAAGAGCAGGGCAGTGTGATGAATTCTAAGAAGCTTTGTTGTCAGCTCTAATAACATTTATTCTGAAGCAAATGTTGAGGTTGGTACCTGCATTTTCCCAAAAGTTGTTGAAAAGATTAACTAATGAAGCGGAAGGAACAGATCAGTCAATAGGCAAGGAAACTAAAGAATTTTTTTGTGGAGAAGCATATGAAGTCCTACCAATGGAGGTGGATTACAAGGTACTAGTAGTAGGAGTATCTTTTGGAAAAGTGTTTGCTCTAGAAGTTTTCTTGGATGGCAGGTCAGGAGTTAATATTCTCCCAGAGTGTTAATGCAAACATTTGAATCTCTTGAAATGGGATCCAACACCTTTTCACGTGAAGATGGAAGACCAACGACGGGTTCACCCTTTGGGAATTCCAAGGAATTTGCAAATCTTAGTTGGGGGGCTGTAGTTTGTGGCCAACTTTGTGGTTCTTAGGTTGGAAGAGTCTACTTGCTCTTATCCAATGATGTTGGGGAGGCCCTGGTTAAGAGAAACAAGAGTAAAGCAGCTATGGGGAGCAGATTCTATAGTGATCAAAAGAGGAAATAAGAAAGTGAGAATGCAAGTGGATGCAAAAAAGGTGATACCACGTGGTTTCAAGGCACTGCATACAGAAGTGGATGCAAGTGGATGCAAAAAAGGTGATACCACCTGGTTTCAAGGCACTGCATACAGAAGGATTGAATATGATAGAAGAAATTGGAGAGGATGCAGAAGAAGAATTTCTTAAAACTAATTAATCAATTGTATCTATTTTTGAAGAGATGTCCAAAAGATAGTAACCAAATATGTGTTACATACTAAAGATGATATAATACAAATAATAACTCAAAAATCAGTAATTAATTAGGGAAGTAAACAATCAAATAACAAGATGGGCAATGAGCTGTTGAAAAACCTAAAGATTGAAAATAGAGAAGAGGAGGAAGCTATTGAAGCAATGAAGCAAGCATAGAGAGCCTTTGAACATCAAATGGCAAGAACTACTAGAGTGACTTAGGATGAACTGCAAGAACTGAACTTGAACACCCAGGAGGAACCAATGATAGTGAAGGTATCAGCACACATGGATGAGGAATTTAAACTAAAATTGAACAAATTATTGTTAGAATTCAAAGATGTTTTTGCATGGAAATACATAGATATGGAAGGACTAGATGTTAGCTTCTATCACAAAATATTAATTTGAAAGCAGATGTAGTTCCAGTTGTACAACAAAGGTACGTGATGAATCCTAATTATGCCAAACAGGTTAAAGAAGAGATTGAAAAACTATTGGCAATTGGTTTCATTTATCATTTGGAGGAGGTTACTTGGTTGTCACCAATTGTTGTAATTCCAAAGAAGAATGGAAAGATTAGGGTGTGTGTGGATTATAGGAAACTAAATGCTGCTAGAGTAAGCAATCCATTTCCCCTACCTTTTGTGATACACTACTAGATGTAGTAGCTAGACATGAAATTTATAGTTTTTTGGATGGTTTTATTGGTTACAACCAAATTTCAATGGAATTTGAAGACATAGAAAAGACTGCTTTTGTGATTGAATGGGGAGTTTATGCTAGCAGTGCGATGACATTTGGCTTGAAGAATGCTCCACCAACATTTCAAAAAGCAGTACAACATGTGTTTTCTAAATTCCTTACAACATATATGGGGGTTTTCTTGGATGATTTTAGTGCTTTTGGAAAGAAGCAGGAGCATCTTGAACACTTGAGGTTGTGTTTTTTGAAATGCAAGGAATTCAGGTTTTCATTAAATACATCCAAGTGTGCTTTTGCAATGAAAAGAGGAGTTCTTTTAGGGAATGTGATTTTTGAAGAAGGGGTTTCTATTGATCCAAAAAAGGTGGAAGTTATTAGAAAGGCACCGGAACCAAGAACAATTAATCAATTGAGCAAATCAAGTGGCATAATAGATTCTTGAGGTATTTGGCTCATGTGTGCATAGCATTAACAAAGCTTACAAAGACTCAGATACTATATTTGAATGGGGAGAAGAGAATAGTAAGGCATTTAGGATTTTGAAGAACATGTTGACTATAGCACCATTCTTGATTGTTCCTGATTGGAAGCTACCATTTAACACCTTTGTAGATACATCACATGTAGTAGTGGTGGGTGCAACATTAATGAAAGAAACCAGTAGAGGCTGGTTCAGACATATTTACTATGCAAGCAGGGTATTGACACCTGCATAGAAGAATTGCATAGTAATAGAGAGGGAGTTCTTGGAAATGGTTTATGCACTGTAAAAGTTTAGACATTACCTATTGGCAAATAGGGTAATTTTTCTTGTGGATCACCATGCATTGATCTACTTGGTGAATAGATCCCACCTTTCAGGGAGGCTAGAAAGATGGATACTGCTATTACAAGAATTTGATTATGGAGTGATATATACTCTAGGAAGAATTCATGTATTAGCTAATTATTTGAGCAGATTGGAAAGAGGACTGTAAGATTTTGGAGGAGCACCTCATCAATTGCCTAACGGAGACTTGTTTCAAGTTCAGGGGACTGATATGAGGACATGCTTCAATTTTTGACTGAAGGGGTGTTACTTGAGGCAATGACTAAGGATCAAAGAAAGAGATTAACATTAAGAAGCAAACCTTTTACATTTATTGCAGGGGTTTTATACAAAAGAGGAATTGATCAAGTGATCAAGAGATGTGTTCCTGAGTTTGAACAAAGAGTAGTACTAACAGAAGCTCATGCATGTAATTTAGGAGGACATTTTTCAAGAGATGTCACTGCAAGAAAAATATTTCAAGCAAGACTTTGGTGACCAACTGCTATAAAAGATTCTCAGGAATTCAGTAAGAATTGTTTGTTATGTCAAAGAGAAGGCAAACCATTGCATGTAGATAGGATGCCCTTGCAACCTATATTACCTTTGGAACCATTTCAAAAGTGGGGATTAAATTTTCTGGTCTCATCAAGCTACTTGCAAGGTTTACACAAAATAGGTACATCTTGGTTATTGCACAAAATGGGTAGAAGTTGTGGCTTTGAGAGATAACACAGTAAGGAGTGTGGCAAACTTTCTGTATAAAAATATTATGACAAGGTTTGGATGCCCTATTGAATCGGTTTCTGATCAAGGAGGAAATTTTATTAACAAAGTGATTAGTAAACTGACTCAACTGCATATGATCCTGCATAAGAAATCAACTATGTATTATCCTCAGACAAATGGACAAGCAGAAAGTACTAATAAGATTTTGATAATGATAATTAGGAAGTTGGTCAATCAGAACATGACAGATTGGGATAAGAAGTTGGATTCAAGACTTTGGGCTTTTAGGACTGCATTTAAAGTGACAACATGTATGACACCATTCAAGTTGGTGTATGGATTGGAAGTAGTAGTTCCTATGGAGTTTTTAGTACCAAGCCTCATGGTTGCAATTCAAAACTATCTCCTGAAGAGTCAGTCAACAGCAAAAAGAAATCATTACTGAAACTAGAAAAGGACAAAATTCATAGCATGTATATTACAGAGGTTATCTAACGAAGAAGGCAAGCTTGGATCAACAAGAACATAAAATTCAAAATTTTCTCTGCAGGAGACACGGTGATGGTTTACAATAGCAAGCTGGGACATAGACCTGGCAAATTGAAACTCAAGTTTGTAGGGCCATTTCATCTAGTTGGGTGTGTGGGACCTAATAGGTTTATTTTGGCCAATGAGTTGGGAAAGGCAATTGCCAAGCCAGTAAATGGTTTTTGTCTTAAACCATTTTTTGGAGAAATAAAGGGTACTCAAGTTGAGCATCAAATTAATGATGTTAGTGGGATAGAGATGTCTTATGCATGTAAGGTAGTGGACAAAGGAATCATTTTGAGGGGTGTGAAAAATCCTACTTCGCTGTGTTTTTCTTCCCTGTTGCACTTTCTTGCTTGTTGTAGTATGTCGAGCGTTCGCAACACACCTGTGGTGGTTGCAGGATCTGACTCGAGGATGGAGGAAGAAGAGCCCTTTGTCACATTGATTTTTGAAGATTGGTTCCAGATCATGTTGATGTTGAAATTTTTTTTCAAGGGATGGATTTTCACAATGTTTGATAGACATTGCCCACCAGGTGTGCCAAGTGCTAGGGGCCTGATCTGTCAGAGTGCTTATCTTTTTAAACTTTAACTAAGGTGTTAGCTTTAAAGCCTTAGGGGGATGTTTACACAAGTGCCTAATGTTTAGGTAGTTTAAAATACCCAAAATGTCTTATGACGTATAGCAGTTTTTGGATATAACCATCGAGCAATTGGCAATCTTTCTGTAGTCGTACTGCTATTTTGGGTTTATAATTTGATGGTGATGATGAATACACAATGAAGAAATACTTTCTTTTCTCAATAATGGTGTTTCTTATTCATATGCTTTGCAGTTTTGTGATTTAATGAGCAGTCTCTTGTAGTCGTTTTCCTTTATACTGCATGATTCTTGTACTGAATACCTATTAGGGATGTGAGTCCCTAATAGAGACTACTTTTCCAATGAATTCAATGCTTTTTTGAAAAAGGATGGAATTCAAGGGAAATTTTCATGTAGGTATACTATGAAACAAAATGGTGTTACTGAGTGGAAGAACCGGCACATTGTAGAAATTTCCAAATCTTTCACGAATGTGAAGTACATGCCTCATTTTTATTGGGGTAAGGCTATTTCTATGGGTGTTTACATTATAAATAGGACCCATACTATTGCAAGTCATGATATAACACTTAAAGAGAAGTTTTGTGGTGAAAAGCCACACGTATCAGTAAGCTGTGTGAAAGAGTGAGACCTACCAACTCTTCAAATGTATCAAGAAAAGGGAAGAAAAATGTTGATGATGATTCTAAGATACCAATTGAGTGGTACTTATGATGATGGCAATAATAGTGGTTGTGGGAGGAGTTTAGATAAAGAGTTTGGCATATTAACCTCTATGAAGCCTCTGGGTGGAAGAAGGATGTAAGCAGGGAACAAGGCACATGGAAGCGATCCTAAACCATGAACATTTGAAAGTGCAAGAAATCCTATGAAGAGATTGACTTATGATAGTTATGTGGCTTGTCATTGTGCATATATGGAGAAGATTACAGAGAGATTTTAGATGGGGTAGCACCCACTTGTTTTGAGGAAGTTGATAAAGAAGAAAAATGGTGGCAAGCTATGGATGAAGAGATGGCTACCCTTGACGCAAATGGAACATGGGAGTTGGTCCCATTTCAAAAGGGAAAGAAGGAGATTAAATATAAGTGGGTTTACAAAATAAATCATAATGCTAATGGTAGTGTGAGCAAGTACACAACTAGACTTGTGGCCAAAGGTTATGCACAGACTTATGGAACAGATTATGAGGAGACATTTAGCTTGGTAGCCATATGGCAACCACTCATGTGTTTATTGCAATTGGTTCAACTTTAATATGGGTGTTGAAACAAATGGATGTAAAGGATAATTTTTTGAATGGAGATTTGGAGGAAGTTATGTATATGGACCATCCACAAGGTCATGCAAATATGAGGCTATGTGACTTTGTATGTAGGTTAAAGTAATCATTGTGTATGGAGAAGCCATCACCTATTGGTATGAGAGGATTGTGGCATTCCTTATTTTATTGGGCTTTGAGATGTCTAATGGCTACCCTTGATGCAAATGGAACATGGGAGTTGGTGCCATTACAAAGGGGAAAAAAGGAGATTAAATGTAAGTGGGTTTACAAAATAAACCATAATGCTAATGGTAGTGTGAGCAAGTACACGGCTAGACTTGTGGCCAAAGGTTATGTACAGACTTATTATGAGGAGACATTTAGCCTTGTAGCCATATGGCTACCACTTGTGTGTTTATTTCAATCGGTGCAGCTTTAAAATGGGCGTTGAAACAAATGGATGTAAAGAATAAATTTTTCAATGGAGATTTGGAGGAAGTTATGTATATAGAGCATCCACAAGGTCATGCAATTCTGATGCTATGTGACTTTGTATGTAGGTTAAATTAAGAATTGTGTATGGGTAGAAGCAAGCACCTATATCTTGGTATGAGAGGATTGTGCAATTACTTATTTTATTGGGCTTTGAGATGTCTGATGCGGATCACTCATTGTATGTAAGAAGAATGAGGCAAGAATTGTGGTGATATGCATCTACATGGATGACTTGATTATTGGCAATGATAATGTGGCTGAAGTAGAGGGTGTACATGCTCTACTTATGTAGGATTTTGAGATGAAAGGCTTCGGAGACTTGTGGTATTTCTTGGGTATTGAAACTGTTTACAGAGAAGAGGGTGTATGGCTGTCACAAAGACAATATGCTTTGTTAAAAAGTATACTATGGCTGATTGTAAGTCAATTGTGATGCGTTTAGATCAAAATTTAAAGTTGGAAAATGACGTAAGTCAAGTACTTGAGAATGCTACCATGTAGAGGAATGTTGTGGGTAGTTTGATCTACTTGACTATCTCACGTCCATAATTGAGGAGTTAGATTGGTGAGTTAGTTTATGTACTCTCCTAGGAAACCACACTTGGATGAAATGAGGTGCACATTGCACTATGAGTATTACCGTGGATTATGCACTCTTTTATAGGTTTGATGTGGAGTTTTAGCTCTATGGTTACAAAAAATTTGATTGGGCTGGTAACACATACAATCGTAGGTCTATCAGTGGGTTCATGTTTTCACTTGAGAGTGTTGCTATCACGTGGAGTAGAAAGAAGCAACCTATGATTGCTCTTTTAAGACACGTGAATAGTACAAGGGTGTTGTAGTGGCAATAAGTGGATTTGGGAATTTCCCAATTTCCAATTCTAAAATTATCTTAAGATTTGACCACATGATCAAATCTTAGCCAAAGTTTTGAGAGTATAGATTGAAAGAGATGTTCAAGTACTACCTTGTGGAAGGAGTTGGTTTTGCAAAAATATTTTGAGATTTGTCCATATGGACAAATATTTAAGACATTGGCGATTCTCAAATTGTCTCTAAAGTCTCACATTAGGGAAAATTTGGATTCTCAAAGGGGCCCTATAAGGAGGTTTGACTTTGCCTCTCTTATCCAAAGTGGGCAACCCGGTGAAGTACTCAAATGCTTTGTCAAAACCCTATCAACCAACATATCATTGGAAAGATATTAGAAAGTAGGCTCTAAATCCCCAAACTTCGATAAATTTGGAGTTGATTTGTAGAAATATGGCCTCTCTCATGAGAGGCAGCCATGTGTAGCCGCCCTTGTGTAGATAAGTCCAAATTGAACCCTCCAATCCGCCCATGTGTGGCCGCACTAGAGAAGACAAGTCCGCTTTTGAATTCGGCCACCGGCACCGGACATTGACTTCCGACCAGCCACCGGCCAACCGGCCAACCGACCGGTCCTTTTCTGACCACTTTCCGACCGCCGTCTGACCATAATATTCCGGCAAAAAGGAATATTTTGGTGAAGTTAACACAAAAAATTACAAGGGGTAAATCAGGCTCCATACTTAACAATCTCCCACTTGGAGACTGATCTCCAAACCAAACCTGTGACTGCTTTCCATCCTGGCTTCTTATCCTTGAATGGCGATTGAAGATGAGAAAATGCTCAACTTCTCCTTGTTGACCACCTTTGTAAACAATACCAGAGGATTGTAAAGAAATAGATGGTCTTGACAAACTGTGGAAACAAGTCGGAGAAGCCAATGAAGCAAGTGAGATAAGAAGATGAGTAAACTAGAGTGGGAATAGGAGAGGAGTGTTTCTTCCATCAATAGAGGAAATTGAGATCTGATCTCAAATGAATCTAGAAGTGCAATCATATTGGGGAGACAAAGGATTTGTACAGTCTATAGACATTCAACCCCATTCTCTAAGAACACTACCATCCTATATGGGAGAGCACGAGACCAAGTCAAATGTTATTGCAATCCCACCATAGAGACTGTCTTCCAACAAGATCATCGATTCAAAAGGGTTAATAGATATTCTATCTACCCTAGTCACCTCTATGATAACGTTAACCAAGTAGCTCAGAATAAGACCAAACATTGGACTACTGTGGAAAAATGCTTAGAGAAATTTGGCGTAAAAAACCCAATGACTCAAATCGAGAAAGGGACCAGAGAGCTTGAAATGCCTCAACTAAACACTAGGCCAGTGCCATTAAACAAGGTAGGCAACTACTATGAGAAAGAATATGGGAACACCACTCTTCTTGTGGAATTCCTAGGTGTAAAAACCATGGCAATTGTTGCCAGGGGGAGCTGGCATTGCCATCACAACAAAGAGATCTTGAAACAATGGGGAAAACTAGCAATGAGAGCTACCAGGATGAATCTGCAGCTTTGTAGATGAACACATGGAAAGGCCCTAAAACTGTTAGAAAAAGTAGTTGCTACTTCTTGTGGCATTTGATATGAGAAAACCTTTGCTATTGTTAGTTTTGGCAAGAAGAAAAATTACGACATAATATTGGGAAGACCATTCATGTGACAATTGAAAGGTGTCGAGGATTGGGGATACGACCATATATACCTTGGACACTATGAGGATAAATCATAAGAACCATTATTACAAGGATGTGAACCAAAACCCTATAGAAGAGGTTGACTCCCTGAGACAATAGTAGAATCAAAACTTCTTGCATGGTTGGGTAAGCCTAAGGGATTTGTGGATCTTTGCAATGTGGAAGCTTAAAGCAATAACAATGTATCCTAGAAAGGGTGATCTACAATAAGGAATACATCCCAGAGCCATTTTTTTAAAGAAGCCTTAGAGCCACTAGAATGGGAACACATCTTGGCTACTCTAGATATGTGCACTATTCAAGACGGCCCATCAAAAAAGTTTTGTGATAAAAATGGCTATGATGTCGTTCATTATTTTGAAGTGAGTGTGATCCAAGAAAGCAAAGAGAACCAAGCATCAACAAGTTCTCAAGATGAAGAGTAATTAAAGAAATGTAGCAAATCAAAAGATGAAGAAGAAGATGAGTTCTATGACCCCGTAGAACACTTGGAGCTTCGAGAAGATGTTGACAATGGAAATTCAAACAACCCACCAGGTGACATGAATGAAACTTTAACTAATGCATGGTTTTATGATTGTCCAGATCAAAGACCCAGGAGCCAATGTCATCGCTACAAGACTAAAGTGCATCAGAAGTGGATTCCAAAATCCCCGATGGTGATGCAACCGCAACAAGCATCCTCATACGTGGTTCCTATACAAGAAGAAAAGACTCAGCCAAGAAGAACACTAGCATGTCAACCAACTAACAACACTCTAATCAATTGGCTATAAAAGTCATTTCAAAAACAACAATCCAAGAAAAATTAGATAGTAAATGTACATAACTAGCCAATTCACCAAGGGAAAGTGCCAAAATTAACCCTTGCTGAGGATAGTAGCAACATTGATGATTTTTATGACATCCCCTACAAGGAAATCAAGTCATTTCACAAAATTTCATAACAACCATAGAAGGCCAAAAAAAAAAGAACAAGTTAGAGCCAAAATTTTTGACAAATCTAGATACCAAAGAGCCAACTCGACCAAAAGCAGGTATGGATCAAGAAGATGAAGATCTTTGAAAAAAAATCACAAGATTCAACACCAAAAGGAAAACAAATGAAGTCTACAAGAACCGCTAAGAAAATCACAAAGTCCCAAGCTTTTGCAACTCAGATTTGGGTTCCAAAGAAGTTGACTCAAGCACAAAGAGGTAGGAGTTCATTTGGATTCCAAAATGGTTAAGGTATCAACTCCCACAGGCTGAATCTCATTGCCAACCAAACGTACGAGGGATGAAGCAAAGACCATTGCTCACTCACACAAAGACAAGGTGGATCCCAAAGAAGTCTCTTCAAACACAAAACAAGCAGGGACAAGTATGGGTTCCCAAACGAGCATCATCAACAAAACAGCCAGTAATCACAAAGAAGTGGGTCCCAAAGGAAACCAATGAAATTACTCTCACTGCACAACCGCTTAATTCTTTCCATTCCTCCTACGGCTATAGTACAATTAGAAGAGAGAAAGTTGCTCACTTCACCACTGCATGTTGCACAAGGCTGACGTATCTGGAGATGAAGTGAATGGATAAGAAAATCTCGGAATCAAAATAACCAGCGGCAACCAAAGAGGGAGTCCAAATCTCTCTACAATATTCAATCAAGCAAACAACACAAGAACTTCAAGACCATCACATTTCTTAGAATAGGAAGCTTCTCCAGCAAATGCCAATAAGTAAATTGCTTATACCCACATCTTGCACAACATAAAGTTTTTCTATGCATTGACTGTGTATGAATAATACGGCTACATTACAAGGCCTGCATTGGCACAATTTTTGATTGCCTAAGCATGGAACATACCCTTGGCGATACCCTGTCGTCAAGGAGGACTCCAAATAGGAGGGGGGGGGGGGGCGGGGGGGGGCAATGTTTTGTGAGTTGCATTGAATTTTTGCGTTTGATTGTGACAACTTTTTTGAAAAAATTTAGAGTATATGCCCTCATAATAGCGTTACATAAGGAGTACAGGGACAAAAGCCATATATGAGCCCCTAGGGACATGTGTACAATGTATAAGCATTTAGAATTCTAGTTAAATGATTTGCTTTTTGTTGAGTTGATTTTTGATTTGTTTGGTTATTTTTTGAGATTTTCTTTAATTAAAATATTTTAAAAAACCATAATTCAAATGAAGAAAAGAGTGAAGAAATGCTTGCAGATAAAACCTATAAAGCTCAAGGGGATAAAACCAGAAGATATGGACGAAGATGAATGGAGAAAAATGGATGAATTGGCACTTTCTACCATTATGCTGACTTTGGCATAATGCGTTTACTTCAATGTAGCAGACGAGATGTCGTCTTATCAAGCATGGTTAAAGCTGAGTGATCTTTATGAGAAGCAGAGTGCAACTTCACAAGTATACTGGCTTAAGAAGCTTGTTGACTTGAAGATGAAAGAAGGGACACCTATGTCCAATCATCTGAATGAATTCAACACAATCTATAGTCAGTTGTCAGCTCAAGGTGTCAAGTTTGATGAACCTGTTAGAGCTATGTTCCTGTTGATCACATTGCCGGAAAGTTGGGACACTTTTCGCACAGCTTTGAGTAATTCTGCACCTCCAGATGGTTTGAACATAGCAGGTGTAGAAGGAAGTCTGCTTACTGAAGAAACCAATAGAAAGACAATGGACAAAGGCAAAGGAACAACCTTAGTTGTCAGGGGAAGGACCAAAGAAAAGTACAAAGGTGGAAAGAGGAATCAGTCTTGTAGCAAGTCCCGCAGTGCTAAAGGCAAGAGTGACATAGAATGCTACCATTGTGGCAAGAAGGGTCACATGAAAAGAGACTGCAGAGAATGGAAAGCAGAAAAAGGCAAAGAGAAAGCTGAAGACCATGGTGAGAAGAGCAAGTCCTCAGTGAAGATTCAAGAAATAAATGTGACAAACACTGTTGCAGAGGATGACAGTCTAGTGTCAGGAGACATCTACTTCTTGAAAAATACAATGGACTCAGCTCTTCTTACAACATCTGATGGAAATGCACTGAGTGACTGGATTATAGACTCAGGGGCATCACTTCATGTGTCTCCAAACAAGGAGTGGTTTACCTCTTATGTGACCACTAAAGATCATGTTCGGCTAGGCAATGGGCAGACATGTGAGATCTTAGGTGTTGGAGATGTTCAATTGAAGTTTCAGAATGGCTCTTCTTTCATGCTGAAGAATGTGAGACATGTTCCAGCAATTACAAAGAGCTTGATAAACACAGGTTTACTTGATGATGCTAGTACGTCACCACTTTTGGACAAAACATGTGGAAGATATCCAAGGGTTCTATGACAGTAGCACATGGAGTAAAGTCTGGAGGACTTTACATGATTTATGTATCAAATGTCTCTAAAAATGTAATCAATGTAACCGAGCAGCCGAACGTTTCTTTGTGGCATTGCCGGTTAGGACATATGTCCAAGAAGGGAATGGAAATCTTGTCTCGTTCTGGTTATTTTCCTGGCTTTTCATTTAATGATTTTGAATTCTGTGAACATTGTCTGTATGGTAAGCAAACACAACAACCACATAAGCATAGAAGCAGTAGAAGAGATACACAGTTGGCACTTGTTCATAGTGATTTGTGTGGACCTATGCCTAACCTATCTCTAGGGGGAGGTTCTTACTTTATGAAATTTATAGATGATTACTCGAGGAAAGTATGGGTTTACTTTCTCAAGCACAAGGATGAAGCGTTTAGTGTTTTCAAAACGTTTGTGACACTTGTGGAGAATCAGAGTGGCAAGAAGCTTAAATGCTTACGCACTGACAATGGTGGAGAGTATGTTTCGAAGGCCTTTCAGGACTTTTTTGAGTCAAAAGGTATAAAACGTGAACTTACTGCTCCTTACAATCCTCCTCAAAATGGTGTTGCTAAGAGGATGAATAGGACCATACAAGAGAAGGTCAGAAGTATGTTGTCTAATGCACAGCTGCCAAATGGGTTTTGGGCTGAAGCTGTATCAACAGCTGTTCAACTTGTAAATAGATCTCCTAGAAAGGTTTTGCAGAAGGATTCAGTGCCAGAGATGGTATGGTCAGGCAAAATGCCCTCATACAAGCATCTCAGAGTCTTTGGATGTGAGGCATATACTCACGTTCCAAAGGAATTTAGGAACAAACTTGAGCCAAAGAGTAGAAAGTGCATCTTTCTAGGCTATGGTAATTTTGGTGAGATGGGGTACAGACTTTGGGATCCCGAATCCAGAAAGGTTGTCCGCAACAATGATGTTCACTTTAATGAATCCAAATATCATTCTAAACCAGAGAGAGAGTTGAGGAGATTAGAAGAGTTGTCTTCCAAGAAGATGGACCTGCACATGCAAGACAAAATGTCAGGGCTCAAGAGGAGCAAGGACAGGATAGAGTGGAACCACAGGTTGTGGCTGAGCCTGAGCCACCTATTGTGCGTAGATTTGGATGTATCACGCGACCTCCTGATAGGTTTGTTCCATCTATGAACTATGTCATGTTGACTGATTGCAATGAGCCTTCATGTTACAAGGAAGCAGTGCAAATGAAGGACTCCGGGAATTGGCAATTGGCCATGCAGTCAGAGATGACAGCTCTGCATAAAAACAAGACATGGAAGCTAGTTAAATTACCACAGGGAAAAAAGTCTCTACCTTGTAAATGGGTTTACATGTATAAGATCACCGCTCATGATAGTCAGCCAAAGTACAAAGCAAGGCTTGTTGTCAAGGGCTTTAAGTAAGAACAAGGCATTGACTTTGATGAAGTCTTCTCTCCGGTGGTCAAGATGACTACATTGAGATGCTTTCTTGCATTGGTTGCCATATTAGATTTGGTGTTGCACCAAATGGATGTCAAGACAACGTTCTTGCATGGTGATTTAGATGTGGAAATTTACATGCAGCAGCCATAAGGGTTTGTTGAGAAAGTCAAGGAAGATTGGGTATGCCAATTTTTAAAGAGTCTTTATGGCTTAAAACAATCACCGAGGGCATGGTACCATAAATTCCACAAGTTTATGCTTTCTCAAGGCTACAAACGTAGTGAGTTCGATCACTGTCTATATACAAAGAAGGCTAAGGATGGTAGTTGGCTGATCTTATTTTGTATGTGGATGACATGTTGATTGCTGGCAAGCACTTGGAATAAATTTCAGCTTTGAAGTCAAAGATGGAAAAATCGTTTGACATGAAAGACATGGGTGAGGCAAGTCATATACTTGGTATGCGCATTGAGAGAGATAGATCAAAGAAGGTGATTTGGTTATCTCAAACAGAGTATATTGACAAGGTTTTGCAACGTTTCAATATGGAGAAGGGAAAGGCACTGAGTGTTCCATTGCCACCATATGTGAAACTTAGCAAACAAGATTGTCTTGTGTCTGAGGAAGAACAGGCTGAAATGGATAAGATTCCATATGCGTCTGCAGTGGGTAGTTTGATGTATGCAATGATTGCTACTCGCCCAGACATTGCATTTGCAGTGGGAGTAGTAAGTCGATACATGTCAAACCTAGGCAAGAAACATTGGGAGGCAGTGAAAGGAATATTGAGATACCTGAAAGCTACAAAGAGTATGCGTATATGCTATGGGAGTCAGGAGCTAAGTGTAAAGGGTTTTATAGACTCAGATTATGCAGGTGACTTAGACAACCGAAGGTCTACGTCAGGGTATGTCTTTACATTGGCTGGTGGAGCAGTATCATGGCGTTCTAGATTACAAGATTGTGTTACTCAGTCTACTACAGAGGCTGAATATGTTGCAGCATCAGAGGCATGCAAAGAATCAATTTGGCTTAATCGAATAGTAACAGATTTGGGAATCAAAGAAGAGATGCCTGTGTTATATTGTGATAGTCAAAGTGCTATACAATTGGCTCGCAATCCAGTTTATCACTCAAAGACAAAGCATGTGGATGTGAAGTATCATTTCATCAGGGAAATGCTCGAGGATAAGCAACTTCAGCTTGTCAAAGTTCACACCACAGAAAATCCTGCTGATCTACTTACAAAAGGACTTCCCTCAGAGAGCTTTGCGCATTTTCGCAAGCAGTTAGGTGTAGGGTAGTACATCACTTCTCTACATCTCTTGTATATTAGCTTGTATAGTAGCTTCTCTCACACTTAAAGTACCACATTGGACTTTAAGTGGGAGGTTGTTGGGGTATAAAGCCCAATGTGGTCGCCCAGGTAAGTGGGCGGGCCGCCAGGTATGTACACATATTCTTTTGTAAAAACCTAATAAGAACTCACTATGCTCTACACATTACAGTAGAGCGAGTTCACCATATCATCGTGCTCTTCTTCTCGCACTCTCTCTCGCGTCGCACTTCCGCTCGTACTCCTTTAGTTATGTGGTATTATGTTGTTATTCATGAAGTATGTCTATCCACCAGGGCATGTAGACTAGTGACGTGTTGATTTGCTTTAGAAGACTGTATCTAGAGATTTCATTTTGATGTTTTGATTTGTGTGTTTAATGTACATGGTAGCGACATGAAATTTTGGTGCCGATGGCACTTTGATGGTCATGTGACTTGATTATGTGATTGGAGGTTTGCTATGAGGTATGATATGCATGTCATGTTGCTACTTGGAGTCTAGTTTGGTTTTGAGGTTTCTTGAGTTGATTTGCTTGGTTACTTTGAGACTATGTGTGGTATTTGGTATTCTTCACACTATGATATTCAATTAAAATAAATTAGAAATGGTGCTTTTTTTAAAGGTACATTTTAGGCTAATAAGATATTTACATGAGCACACATTCCCACAAGACAAGACATGCATGCATGCTACATTCAATTTTTTGGTGATAGAAGGAATGCACAATCTAATGTAGACTTTTCTCATGCACACTAGTATTTTAAGGTATTGTTACTTTAATATGAGCATTAAAAAGCTCAAAAATATTATTTCAATTGAAAAAGCTTAAAAACAGAAGCTTGCAAATATAAAATCCTCTCATGTTGTCAGGATTCCATCAAACAAGAGTAAGGGAAAAGGATCGAGCTATAAGAAGATGAAGTTGCAAAGAAGTTTAAGTCTAAGAGAATCAATGCTTTGTAACTTATATAGAAAAACAATGGAGTATTGATGAAGCCAAATCTAAGGGAAGACATTGATACACACACACACACACACACACACACACATAAATAAGAGGTAGCTTGTCAGAAAATTCTAAGTAACTTTTTTAATATTGAGAGATGAGGACAACTCTTTCTCTTTGTTGGGCAGTTTTGAACATCCTTCTTGGACTCCTGTACACTACCAAATCAAGGGCCATCTCTTAGTGTACTTTGTTTTAAAAGCAAAAAGAATTAAGTAGATTTGCATATTTTAAATCCAAGAAGAAGTGTGGGACAAACCTTCTATGGACTTAGCACAACTTAAAGATTGGATTTTATAAGAGGAGTCCACTTTTTCCCACCAATGAAAAAATCAAGAGAAGTGTGGGACAAAGCTCTTATGGACTTGGCACAAATTCAAAATTCGATTCTAAATAGAGGAGGAGTTCACTTTTTGTTTTTTCTTTTGCTAGTGGAAAAATTCTCAATTAATTGACTTTTGACAAGAAAATATATTTCTTACAAAAAAATATCTTTCTTACAAGACAACTCTTTTCTCCTACAAAAGCACCCCTTTAACTTACTTATCATATATGGTAAGATCTTGTAAGGAGTATAAAAACGTTTAAGGAGGGACATGTGACTTGTAAGAAGAAGCATGAGTAGTGAAATGAGGTATTTGTAGCATAGGCCAACTCAGACAAAATCATTAATCCAGAGAGAGCATCACCCCGGTAGGGCATGGAAAAATCACACAACTAAGTGTGAGAGCGTCATCAAACACAATGAATAAGAAGATTCAAGATAATGCCTCTCCAATGCAAGTATAGATTAGCCATGGAAAGACTAACTCTAATCACTAATCAAGCAACTCCTACAAGCATCAAGCCCACCAAAGTTTGACTTTCCAATCTTATTTGAGTCACAAGATCACGTCATCAACACAAGCATCCATGACCCAAACGCACACTAATTGCATTGAAGTTAACCTCCCCAATCATCACATGCCAACCAAGGTACTCTAATCATATCAACACAAGTGGAATTGAGCTCAAGGTTCTTAAACTTTCACACACTTAAGCACAAAATTAGGCACAAATTCTAATCACATGACGAAGAGTGCACACATGCTACACTAATCAAGAGAATAAGAGAAGTCATCAACTAATTGAAATACTCATGGTAGAAGAGAGTTAAGATCAAAGCAAGAAGTCATTACCTCTCTCAAATCTAGAATAATGAGAGTGTAAAACTACCTCATGACATAATGAAATGTAGAGAAGACAAGACTAATGAGAAAAATAGAGAATATATTAATCAAGAAGAGATTCTCTAATTACAAGGGATTCGCAAAAGCCTTCTAAGCATGGGCATCATTAGGTTCAAGGCTAGGCCATCCATAAATGAGCACTGAAGAGTGAGCTCTCAAGAATGAATACTCAAGAATCAATCCTCTTTGCATAAAACAAATTCTTATAAAGGCATGCACTCCAAGCCTTTTTACTATAAGATTAATTTGATCCCTTTAGCTTATACAATTTGGAACTCCCAAATGAGCCCAAGACCGTTTATACAATGTGAAAAGGAAATATTGTGCATATCTATAGCATATCATTAGCTTGGTAGATAATCGGTGTAGCATGTGTTAGCCAGTGCTAACATTCCCTTCCTCCTAATTTTACGCACGTTGGAGAGGGGGAAAGGGGAACACACCCAACACACATTATAATGCCTCCTATAGCCCAGGGTATACATAACACCCCAATCCACTAGAGTTCACCTTCAAAACTCGACACTATCCGCAAGCAAACCACCGCCTCCTGCACATGACCATATGCACACATGCTTTGCAATGCATGAAGCACACCCAATCAATTGCTTTGTCCAATTCACAACCTTCCACATGCACACAATCTCTCTCTATTTCTCTTTGCACGACAAACCTCGAGGGGACACACACACCGACACATGTCTGGAAACACACGCTCACAAGCAAAGAAGAGAAGGGGGAGTTGATGCCAAGAGACAACAATGATGGATTTGTTGCATACACAACCATTTACAACCATTTCCCTACCGGCACAACCCTCGGGCAAAAAAAAACTATGGCAAAATCCCCAATGGCCCTGAAAAAAAAAGCAGCATTCGCAGCAATCCCTTTGAAAATCATGTACATCTTCTTTTATAGAGGCTGACTAAGTCCAAAAAAAAAGAAAAAAAGGGAGTTTTCCCATCTCGTGTAGTTCACCTCTTGAGATTATTTTATCATTTTTCTTGCCTTTCATACACTTGGTTTACTTCTTTTTAGAAACACTTGCATGGTGGACACTTCGCTATGTTTGGCTGCTTGGAATGCCCGCTTTGCTCTCCCTTTGAATTTTCCCTTTGGGCCTCTTTGGCATATGGCACCCCACTTTGGGGATCTTTGAACTCTCTCTCTCTCTCTCTCTCTCTCTCTCTCTCTCTCTGTCTCAGCTGACGCGGGACACCTCCCATTTATACCCATTGGGACTGCTCCTAAGTGTTCTCTCTCTATTTGGAACTGCCTCTTACTACCCAACCCCAAGAACACTTCACAATGTCCATAGAATAAATCCCCTACTCCTCGGCACTAGTGATATCGCTAGTGGGGGGGGGGGGGTCCCGGAATTATCTCCAAAGGGGCCCCCTAAGGGGCCGCAGGACCAAACCCTTGCAGGCATGCCATATCATCACTCTGTGCGCTGCTTTGAGCCACCCCCTGTTTGCCACCAGCCGTCGGCATTGGCCAAAATGGCACCAACAACCGCATGACTACGTCCGCTCGACTGCCGTTGTCCAAGTCACAAGCCTGCGCCATATCCTCCAGATTCAAGAGAGCTCTCTCTCCACATCTTCAGCAAATGGTAGCCCACAACATAGCCCTTGCACTCTGCCATCCCAGGTCTAGACCTTGCATGTGGGGAAAATGCATGCCATATGGCATCTGCATGGCGGTCAACCCTTTACAATTCCCCAAAATCCCCTTTGCATTGCTTATTAGGATCCCTTTTTCCCCCCTAGCTTCATAGCTCTACCATCTAAGGCTCCAAGACCCAACCGTCGAGCCGTAAACTCCAACCAAAATATCTCCTTGGGGCCTATGAACCACATGAACCCCGTCACATCTTGGCCTTGTCGTGCCTTCAAACAATGCATGCAAAAAAGCCAAAAAAAATCATATGACACCCCGCTCTTATTGCCAACAACTCCCCATGCGCTCAGGTGGGCACCAACCCGACCCCTCGATAAAAATTAAAATGGCCATAACCAACAATCCATAGCTCCGATCTGCAATGCGAAAAGACGGGTATGCTCCATAATTCAAGCATTACCCATTTATACACTGACATCCACTTGGGCCGCTTGTCCCCAGCTGCCCTGCCCAACAAGGATCTGTAACGCACAGCACCTTCAAACTCCAATATCTTGGGCTCTGTAGCCCCGTTTGATGAGCCATCTAGACCTGCTTCTTCAACACTCAAACTCTACATTTATAGGTCCAAATATTGTCCCTTGAACCTACTTCATCTGCTCCTTAGATTAGCCCCTTTTAGAGCCTTTCTTGGCTTATAAACCACATCAACCATACATCTCTGCTGCTATCTGTCTTTCCAGGATGTTTGTAGCCCTTTGCCATGCTTCTACTAGCCTGCACATACCTGCCCATGCCATTTTCTATGGTCGACCAACTTTGGATGCACCATCATTGCCCACCCTCTAGTTGAGCATTCATGCTCAACCAAAAAAGAGCTTTATTCCACTTCTAACTGCAAAACCTAGCACACACTATGAGAAAACCAAAACCATATTTACAGAGTTTTATTCTGCCTACTTCCAAACCTTCAAGTGGGTTGCCCGACCCCGTACATCACATAGCTTTTGCCTGGATCAAACACTTGCCATTGGTACTTTCCACCCATATATAATATCACCCCATAGTGCCGTACCCCAGCACATAGCCCATCAAGTATATAGGCTGCCCATAGCCTACCTTCAATTCTCCATGCATCCCTCTACAAACAAGCAACCACTCCATACCAAGCAGCACCAAGAATATCACCATCCAAAAAACATGTACCTAACAACAAGGTCGAACACATGTCTGACCCTCCCTCCCAACCAAGTAAAGTGGAGGCTTCAAGCATAGACCCATGCGCTTGCTGAACCATCCACCACATAGCTGTATCTACCATCATATTCATCAACCATAGCTCACATACCATCAATGGAAGCAAGACCACTGCCTGGGATTATCCTTTATCCACCATTAGACATGTCTTCAGCATCGAACTCTCAACCATCTTTGGCAACACAGCCTCCTCTTTGGCAATACACTCGATTCCAGCATCATTGAGCCCTCTTGTTGCAACCAACTGCTCTTCAAGGTCAATCAACTCCACTTGCCTATCAGCTTCTAATTGCTTGTGCTTCAGTCACCTCTTCTACCACTTCATCATGCTCTGTCAAGGAAGAAAGAAACTCTTCCCACACTACATCCTCCTAATCATCATCCATGGGTAGGGCCACTTCATCCCTTACTACAAGAACCTGCACCATCTCCATCTGCATAGCTCCATTTATGGGCATGGACTCTTCCACTTGGTCTCCATCAAGCTCAATGGCTTGCTCTGTTCCCTGATCTTCTTGAACATTGGCTATTACCGTATCATCAAACACATAATAAGGCAGCTTTACCTTTACTAGCTCAGGTTCGTCAAACTGTGTCTCCTCACCATAGGATGTGGACTCATTTTCTCTATCTTCCTCTCTTGTCTCCCAGCAACTCAAGCTTTTGTCTTCATTATCACCGACATCATATACCGACTCCCCATCTGCATCTTCATCCCCTTGCTGCTCCACAAATGCCTGATCATCTCCATGACTTCGCTCACTTTCTCCCCCTGCTTTCGAACCCTTGATATCTGCAACCTAATTGCATTCTACTACCTTTCCATGCAAAATTTCCACACAAACAGGCTTTACCTCTTTAATCCGCATTGGAACCTCAACATTTGTTACCGCTTTTGCACCTTGGTTTACCTCAACATGGAGCTTCTCCTCGTGGACAAGCTCAAACACCCTCAACACATGCACATCACAAAGTGGAAACCTCCAAGGAACATAACCAACCATAGGCCTTACGTCCACAGGCTCTAAACTTTGAATAATTGGAACCGTCTTTGGTCGGACCAAAGAACACTTTGCTACCGCCGCAACAGGTACATAATTTGCAGGCTTCACCAAGACCAATTCCAGCTTCCGCTTTATCTTTCTGATCTTCATCTTGACCATATAGACCATGTCTTCATATGTATCCGCATCGTCTTCCACCTTTTCTCTAATCCTCGAATGCAAGCACTCTAGCAACTTTGACAACTTCAAATATTGATTGATTTTTACCCCCGTAGCAACCTCTAACTGCTTCCAACAGACTTCAAACTGCTCAATGAAAATAGAGATATCCTTACTCACATCCTAGTGTACTTCCTCCAACTTTGCACCAGATTCCTCTGCAGTAATCACCTCTCAAAACCGCTCTAGAAACTGATTTTGCAACCTCTGCCATGATCCTCGATCACTGCTCTTTAAACCATCAAACCAAATCTTGGCTCGTCCACGCATCAACAATGGCACCATCTCTGTAGCTTCTCCGCATCCGTCAACATATGCATCGACAACAGCCATAGCTCAAAATTTGCTAACCAATCCTCGGGATCTTCAACACCCATAAATATGGGGCCAAAACCTGGCTCCACCATCTCTACCAGCCTCAAACTAGACCACCAAACACTTCGACCATCAGCCATCCTCTTTGTCGGCCACCAAAAACCACTTTGAACCTCAAATTGGAGCATCAGATAGCTCCTCAGGGGAGGCACCAAAAGATGGAGATGTGGAAAGGGGAACAGACTGAGCACAGAACACAATGCCTCACTATAGCCCAAGGTATACACAACACTCCAATTCACTAGATTTCACCTTCAAAACTCGACACTATCCGCAAGCAAACCACCGCCTACACACGACCATACACACACACACACACGATTTGCAATGCACACACTATGGCAAAATCCCCAATGCACACGATTTGCAATGCACACACTATGGAAAAAGCCCCAATGGCCCCGAAAAAAAAGCAGCATTGGCCAAAAAGCCCTTTGAAAATCACGTACATCTTCTTTAATAAAGGTTGGCTAAGTCCAAAAGAAGAAAAAAAGCAGCATTGGCCAAAAAGCCCTTTGAAAATCACGTGATCTTCTTTTATAGAGGTTGGCTAAGTCCAAAAAAAGAAAAAAAGGGAGTTTTCCCAGCTTGTGTAGTTCACCTCTTGAGATTATTTTAGTATTTTTCTTGCCTTGCATACACTTGGTTTACTTCTTTTTAGAAACACTTGCATGGTGGACACTTCACTGTGCTTGGCTGCTTGGAATGCCCGCTTTGCTCTCCCTTTGAATTTTCCCTTTGGGCCCCTTTGGCATATGGCACCCCACTTTGGGGATCTTTGACTCCCTCTCTCTCTCTTTCTCTCTTAGCTGATGCGGGACACCTCCCTTTTATACCAATTGGGACTGCTCCCCGTTCTCTCTCTCTGGAATTGCCTCTTACTTTCGGCCGTGAGCACACTTCACATTGTCCCTAGAATACATCCCCTACCCCTCAGCACTAGCGATATCACTAGTGGGGGGGGGGGGGGGGGTCCCTGACTTTATCTCCAAAAGGGGGCTCCTAAGGGGCCGCAGGACCGAACCCTTGCAAGCATGCCATGTCATCAATCTGTGTGCTACTCCAAGCCGCCCCCTACCCACCAAAGGCTACTGACATTGGCCAAAATGGTGCCAACAACCGCCCACGACTGCGCCCAGTGGGCCGCCGCTATCCAAGTCACATGCTTGTGCCATACCCTGGAGCTTCAAGAGAGATCCCACTCCACATCTTCAACAAATGGTAGCCCACAACATAACCATTATACTCCACAATCCCAGCTCCAAACCTTGCATCATTGTTCGAAGGCACACCAAGTCCGAGATGTGGCGGGGTCATGTGGTTCATAGCCGACAAGGAGATAATTTGGTTGGAGTTTACGGCTCGGCGATTGGGCCTTTGAGCCATAGATGGTAGAGCTATGAAGCTAGGGGGCAAAAGGGATCCCAATAAGCAATGCAAAGGGGATTTGGGGTATTTTAAAGGGTTGAATGCTGTGCCGCTGCCACGTGGCATGCATTTCATCCCAAAAAAGCCAAAAAAATCATATGACACCCCGCTCTTATTGCCAATTGCCGACTTTGACCACCCAAAACTTACAGTCCGTAATCTTGTTTGACTGACAAGCAATCAATTCTTGCTAGCTCCATACACCGCATTGAACCTTCTCAAACTCTGTCAAGGCCCAAAAAATTGCAAATGACATGAATCCCCATGAGGTCAGGTAGACACCAACCTAGCCCCCGAGAAAACTTCAAATGGCCATAACTAGTAATTAATAGCTCCGATCTGCAATGCAAAAAGACGCATGCTCAATAATTCAAGCACTATGCATCTATACGTTGACATCCACTTGGGCCACTTTTCCTCATATAATGCAATGCACCTTTAAACTCCAATATCTTGGGCTCCGTAACTCCGTTTGATGAGCCATCTCGACCTGCTCCTTCAGCACTTCAAGATTTACATTTTTAGGCCCAAAGATTTCCCCCTGAACCTCCTTCATCTGCTCCTCATATTATCCCCTTTAGAGCCTTTCTTGGCCTATAAACCACATCAACCATACATCTCCACTGCTACCTGTTTGCCCACGATCTTCATAGCTGCTCTAGCCCTTTGCCATACTTCTACTAGCATGCACATACCTGCCCATTCCATTTTCTATGGTCGACCAACTTTGGCTGCACCAACATCCTCGTGAACGCTAAAGAAGAACACGGTGGCAAGTCTTTGGAGTAATGTTGAGCTATCAAAACATAAAGCAAGCCATAAGTATAAAAGGAAAACAAGAAAGAATAGAACATGAAGTGCAATGAACAATCATGCAAAGTGAATTTTTTTCTTCCAAAAGATGGGTCCTTCATAGCCAAAAACCAAACAACATAAAGAACAAAAACACCTTAAATATTATGAAGATTAAACCACTAAAATTTCTAGATTTATACATGAAACATAAGCAATAAAAAATGACCTAGGCTAATGCAATTTCATAAACTTACTAGCTTAAAAACAATATGATCATTCTTAATAAACCATCCAAGTCGATCATGTCTATGGCCACAAAGAAGATCCTAATCTATTAGTACATTGTCACTTAGATTTTTGAAGCTCATGGAAGGTTTTTTTTGGAATTTTGTAGAAAAAAATAGAACACATCACAAGGTGACCACCCCAAGGCAAGTCAAGCTATGACTCTCGGCTCCTTGAACCCTCAAGGAGATGTTCCAAAAGTCTACGAGTCTACCAAGGTGACGACTAACCCCTATCAACCCAAGGCATTGGTTTAGGGCATTGACTAAGTAAGCCAAGGTGGTTCCCCTCGCCTACCAACTGCCAATAAGGTGCGAGGCCTCACATAAACACAAACATAACATAAAAATTTCATGTTCATTTGTCTAGTAGCATTTGTGATACTCTTTTTAATCATTTTTTCTTTTTTTAGCACTTTTTTATTGATTCCTTCATGAGATACTTATGGAAAATGGACTAAGGCACTAAAAACTAATCATAGCCCTAGTTAATGCTAGAAGTGAGTGGAGTATTAAGTTGATCACTAGGAGTCTAGGATTAGCAACCAAGCAATGATCCTACATTAGCCTAAGGTCAAGGCCAATTACCTATGATTAGCACACATAGGCCAAATTTTAAATGATTTTAATATTCAGAAAGAAAAGTGTTGAAACTTTCATGTATGCCTATCTTTTGAAAATGAAAGGAACCATAGCTTAAAAACAAATTCACTTAATCCAAGCATACAAAGAGTGAAGAGATAAAAAAGAGCATTTTATGGAAGGATTTCACTTCTTCATGCTCTTTGAGCATCCTTGAGCAAAGAATCAACTTTGTATAGAGTCCCCTTGATTCATTAGGGAAAAAACCTAAGGGAAATAAGATCTCCCTTGGTTATGCACATGGTGCTCTTTAGTAGCAAGTGTATGAATACACATCAAAAAACGAGAGAGAAAATGTTTCTATAAAAGCAAATGTTACAATGTTAAAATCTCTTAATCATGATCAAAAGTTGAATAGCTACTAGCTCAAATGAAATGTGAATATCTAGATCAAGCTATGAGCTAGAGATAATACAACTTTAAATGAAATGAAGTGGCTCTTGAAAGCCAAATTTTGCAATTTAAAGCTCTCAAAAAGTTAGCTAACAAGTAGCTCACATAAGATTTTACAATTTTAGAGAAAGCTATGAGCTTAAAGATGACTACAACTTTTCATGGAATGAAAGTGAATGGCTCTTAATAGCCAAATTTTGCAAGTTATAGCAATGGTGACTCCCCTTGGATCAATGAAAACTCATATCTTTTCACAAACTTTGAAAAAATAGACCAATGTTTAGTGCTCTAAAGGATTGCATGCAAACCAAGCACTAAAAATGTCATGCTCAATCACAACCCCAAAATTTTATACTATCTCTCAGCCATTCAAACAAACTCAATGGTTAGTGCTATGCAGTGATTTTGCATTCAAATCAAGCACTAAAATGAAACAAGCAATCCAAGTCCAAATTTTAATACACACTCTCGACCAAGCATGAAAAAATCATCAACGTAGTTCCCAAGTGAATCTCACATGCATGTTAAGAAGGATTTTTTATTTAGTGCTAAGAGAACTTTAATCAAGTCAAGCACTAAAAATTAATGTTCAATCAAAATTTCAAGCTTTTTAATGGAGTCCATGTAAAATTTTCAATCACGGATGGATGCACACACAATTGTAGCCCACATCCTTGCTCCTTAACTAGCAAATATAGCATACATTGAAAAAAAAAGAGAAAGCATATGTTGGCATGAAAGCTAAGCTCTCTTGAGGCAATCATTCATGATTTGGTATCTAGGTTGGTCATTTAACATCAAAAAAGCTCATAAGTAATCATGATTCATGAATCTTCATAAAGCCATTGATGCAAAGTTCTCAATGAATCATCGTAAATCCCTTATTTGCTCAAGATCTATTTTATCCCAAATGGACACAAACCTTTTTGAGGCAAACAAAATTTTTGTTTTTTCTTCTTGTCTCCATTTTTTGTAGCCAAAGACAAGTTTGAGACCCCACTAAGGCCTTAATTTGTGATTTTTTTTTTCTTTTTTTGAGAGCAAGAAAGCGTGGGAACCAAGACTTCTGGGTTTAAAAATAAAAATAAAAATAAAAATTTAAGGAGTTTCTTTCTCCATGGTCTGTTGACTCAAGAGATGCTTGGACGAGTGAGGGAGTAGAAGGAGAGGGTTTATGGGTTTGGGGAAGACATCAGATCACTAAGGTTTGTGTGAGTGTGCCATTTTCCAACAAAGGCAAGATGGGGCCAGTGAATGTGTGCGGGTGTGTGTGATGAGGTAAATCATACCCTTGCAGTCAAGCCAGACACGTGACAATTCCAACAACAGACAAAGCGAGAGATAAATGTCTCATGTGTGTGGAAGGGTGAGGTTTCTGCGTTCTACAGCTTGCAACAATGGGCAAGCAAGGCGGTATGGTGTGTGTGTAATGCATGTCAGATAACGTATGTGGGTGGTATGGAGCATCCACATTGTAGCCGTTTCAGAGTTGGGTGATGCATGCATGCAAGGCAAGCAAAATGGGTTGGGTAGGGCAATTTCATCCCAAAAAAAGTGGATGGTGGTGTGTATCAAATAACGAATGTGTTTTGGAGCTTTCGGGTCTCGAGCTTCCTATGGCTAGGTCATAGGTTTCAAGGGTCACATTTGTGTACAATGTGGACTTGAAGACATAAAATTGACAATATGTATCAACAATAGAAGTGGGCAGCTTGTTCATGTAGGCACACGTGTAGGGTTTACATCAATGCAGGGTTTATGTCTTGGTAGTGTGTGTGAGGTTGTTGTTTGTAGCCAGTGTGTGGGGCGACTTGCAACACTGTATTGTGTGTGCACACGTTTGTGTTGATGGGGTGCATTTATTTATGATAGTAGGTGGTGCAAAGATGTGAGAGAGGCAGGAGCAAGATTTGGTGCTGAATCGGTAGCAGAGGCGGGGTCATTGAGAGCGGGGTGAGGACGGCACATGGAGATTTTGGAGTGTGTGTGTGTTTAGAGCCGGGTTGCACAACGGATTAGTGGGGGCAAGAAGGGTAACGCATTGCACAAGGTCGCACCCATAAGAGTAGATGAAAAGAGTTGGAGTTTCTATTTTTAAGGAGATCATGGGAAGTATTTGATTGGAGAAGGCAAGCCTCTTTTTGAGGAGAGCCTTTCACTACCTAAAAGATAGCTTATTCCTCTCCTTTTTCAAAGTGTTAGTAGGGTTACTTGAGGTCTTCTATATTCTTGGAGGAAAACATGGACATCCATCTATTTAGTAAACACTCACCCTACTAACCCATGGTGCAACCCAGCTCTTACGGTGAACATGAGAGTATTGTGTGAATATTTTCTTTAGATAGGCTATGGTGGGACCAGGGGAAGCATGCTTACTAAATACAGGAGCAAGGCTGCACCGCGCGAGGTCCTGAGTTGATATTTGTGGGGAAAGCATGTGATTGGGTCAATGACAAAAAGGCTTTCGTGAATTTTTAAAGCAACACACAGGGTGTGTGTGTTTGATGACTTGCAAGCATAGAAGGATGCACTAGATAATGAGGGTGAGAGAGGTTGTGATCAGCATGTGCATCAGTGGTGGAAGTTGAGTAGCATGTGGGTGAGTCATGAGCCTTGCCCGAAAAGCGGTGCGCCACACATTTGAAGGTGTGTGTGGGGTTTGTTGGCCTAGATTTGCAGGGGCAAACAGGAGAGATCAAGGATTCAAAAGTGTGTGTGCTGGAAGGTGTTCCTCTGTAGGGTAGCTAGAAGTACAAACACAAGCAACATGATGCAATATCGCTTTATTACGGCCATATCTAGCCAATTACATTGAAATAGCATCACATGTAGACTCAAATCAAGCCAATGTGATCATGATCATAAGCAAACATACATTATGTATTACACCATTCAAAGACCTCATGCATATTGATTTTGTTCACATCGCTCTTGTCTTAATTGGAATTTTATCGAGCTCAACTCCAATCTTGATACGCTTGTTTACACATGAGTGAGACACAAGTACAAAACATCGGCACACATAACAGAGCATACAAATGCTGCCAAGCATTTAATTTTTATTGCCGTATTAATGTGAATCATGATGGCATCACACAATAACTTCCTCATTTTAGCATCAATCAAGCATTCATTACTAGGCTTCTATTCAATGCATCAATTGGTAATACATTCTTCAATTGATTCCTAATGCAAGCTCCAAAACCAATTTTACTTGTGGATCAAGCATGGCATACAAAATTCACATTTTCATGGCCAATCCAACATCCATCCCCTATTTGGATATCAAATGCCATTGAGTAGGTACACACCCAAATTTATACCTAAAATAATATGCAAAAAAATTATCAATTTATCATTGCAATGCCAAAATTGCAAGCTCTATCAAGCATAAGAAAATGCATGTATGCTCCATTTCTCAAAATCAATCTTAATTTTCCCTGATCAAGCAATGCACACACTCCAAAATTAAGCACACAAATTCCAATTTGGCTCAATTGGCAATGCAATTAAGCCTATCCTAATGCTTGCACACACATTTGACGCAAATTTTACAATCAACAAGCATTTGGGTGTCCAAATTGACCATCAATCATCGATTCCAACGGTCTTCACACACACACACACACACACACACACACACACTCAATCTTTGCCCAAATGTTTTGGCAATCAAGCATAACCAATGATTGGAATTTCCTAGCATTCACATAAATTACATGATTTCCAATTCACATATCATCAATTCTCTCAATTTCTATTCATGCACACACTCAAGTTTAGGTGTGCACACACTTGAATTTCATGGCAGATCTTTTCCTTTTTGGTGCATTGCACACACAATGATCTTATGCACATACATGAATTCTTGATGAGAATTGAGCATTATCTTGTTACACACAAGTTCAATAGTCAAAATTGACATCAAATTCAATCGAAATGAGTCAAATTAGGTGCAAAGTGCAGGTCAATCAATTTACACACCTAATTTTAGCAAGTGATTAGCACACATTGAACCCCATTAATCAATCAGTAATTGAAATGAGCAAGTGAGTGCATGTACATTGTAATCACACGCCAAGCTATTCCTTTGCTCCATGAGAAGACACGTCATTGCATGCACAAGTGTGTGCACCACCAAATCGGCTCCAAAATTGACCAATGTAGGTCAAAAAGCAAACACTCAAATCATCAAATTAGGCACAAATTAGCACATCTAACTTGATTAGAATGATAATTCCACCTCTTAAGGGGATTAAACATACATTACACATAAAAGGTTAATGGTTAGGTTAGTAAAATTAGTCAAATGTTAGTAGAAATTAGTGGTTAGTGGCATGAAATTAGTCAAAATTAGCATGAAAATGAAGCAAAATTAGTAAGGATTAGTATGAAATCAGTGAAATTGGGGGTGAAATTAGGGATTTTGGGTATTCATAACTCCAAAATTAGCTTCCAATTACTTGCATACACAATCAAATTAAACTAAAAATGAGTTACACACACTCCAAATCGATAAAACTAGTAGGAAAATAACTCTTATCAAAGCATCCTCTACTCCTCTCCTCTACCTTAGGAAACCTCTCACCGACAACGACATGAAATGTAAGGAGATAGTTGTAGCATAGGCCAAGTCTGACAAAATCATCAATCTGGAGAGAGCATCATCCCGCTAGGGCATGAAAATATCACGCAACTAAGTCTGAGAGCGTCATTGGACACAATGAATAAGAGAATTCAAGAGAATGCCTCTCCAATGCAAGTAGAGATTAGCCATGGAAAGACTATCTCTAGTCACTAACTAAGAAACTCCTACATGCATCAAGCCCACCAAAGTCTGACTTGCCAATCTTATTTAAGTCACACATCATCAACACAAGAATCCATGACTAAAGTACACACAAATTGCATTGAAGTTAGCCTCCCCAATCATCACATGCCAACCAAGGTACTCTAATCATATCACACACAAGTGGCATTGAGCTCAAGGCTCTTAAACCTTCACACACTTATGTACGCAATTAGGCACAAACTCTAATCACATGACCAAGAGTTCACACACAAAGAGAATTAGAGAAGTCATCGCCAGTGCATGCCCATCTAGTGCACCTTGTTGGATAGAAAATCTGGCTATCCTTCTTTGGCCACACACAAATCAGCCAATCATCTTGTTACTCCTTGGTGCTTGATTTTTC
Source organism: Adiantum capillus-veneris (assembly GCF_014529385.1). Lineage (NCBI taxonomy): Eukaryota > Viridiplantae > Streptophyta > Polypodiopsida > Polypodiales > Pteridaceae > Adiantum > Adiantum capillus-veneris. The sequence continues at coordinate 60,551,242 of NC_140949.1, read as the reverse complement.
GTCCTTGATAAAACAAAAATATAGATTTTTATTGTACGCCTAGCCTGTGTGTAAGCTCTATGCCCAATCTTGGCTGCATGTGTTATTCTTTTAAAGTCCAAATATGAGCAGCAATTGTCACCCATGGACGGTTGTAAACAACCAAAGAGATTATGAAACTGCATAAATTGGGTGGGAGCGCATGTCTAAGTGTTGAGGAAACAAATATGTAAGTTAGCGATGGAGAGTACCACTTCCAATGAGCTTATGTAGACAAGAAAAGGGCTGCTCCTTCTAACTGGGCTCTACCTCTAAAGAAATTTGGAAACAAGCTATGTGTCCCTTGGACTCAATAGAAGCAAGATAAAGGGCACACCATACATCAGCATGATCCTTCATTGCTACTTCATGCTCAACATAATCATCATATGTGGAACAACATCGGCTAGGAGAAAGAGATGATGATATTTGAAAACGCAGGCCATGGGTGCTTGGTGGTGATTGCCTAGCTTGAGAGCAGCAAGGCAAGATACCAGACAGGGACATTTCTTCGAGCTTGCGCAAAGCAAATGATTGGTGTGGAGTGCTGCTTTTTGCACTGTTTGTTGACACTTAATTTTGAGAGAAATAGTGTTGTACAAAGTGCATGCACCTCCTCCTGCCCACCACATTTGGCATACATGTTGACCTAGGCAGTACCAAGCACAACCACCTGCTTTGTTTCAAATGCTTCACACTTTGTTGCTAGATCCAATCTATGAAATGTTGCACACAATTTTTAGGCTTTTTGAAGCTTGTTGCTTTTTAGCATTCCTTTTGAGCCATGCATATGTACAATAAATATAACGCCTGTGAAAAAAATCATGAACCTCCGCATGCTCACCACATATGGCATACATGTCAACTTAGGCAGTACCAAGCACACCAACCTACTTCGTTCACACATTTGGAACAAAGAAAACGGGGGGGGGGGAGGGTTGGAGCCCTACAATGAGGGGGCTCTATTCCCCCTTTTTTTCTTTGGATGTGCCACACTTTGTTGCTGGAGCCTATGAACTTTTTTGGAAGGCATGGTCACTTTGAAAGGGGTTGGGGAGAGTGACAATGTGACATGTTCGAATCAAGTTGGCTTGCTCTCAATTGAACACGTGCTCTCAAGTGACTTAACGTTCTCTACAAAGTATTGTCTCATTTAGTTTCTTTTTAGAGGTACAACTATAATTTGAAAGATGACGTTGGGTTGTCGTGGGTTGTTGAACCGGGGTCCTTACCACATCCACACATCCATCGGGGCTGTAATCATTTAGCTCCTTTTGTAAAGGCCATGCTTTCCATTTACTGAGAAGATGCTATCAATTGCTGAGAAAGGGGTCTTAATCATTTAGTTTCTGGCTAGAAGGCCGTGCTTTCGATTGTTGAGAAGAGCTTAGGTCATGCTTTAAATTGTTGAGAAGAGCTATCATTTCCCAATTTAAAAAAAAGAGAGGGGACAAAAGCCCCCCCTTTTTTTTCAAATCAATGCGTATGTCCGTTCAAATCCAACCCATGCAAAGCGTGGTTACCTGCAATAGCCTTGCATGAGCAAGAAGATTGCAAGGAGGAATAGCAGTGACCTTAATGGCCCATGCAATATGGCACCATGGAGTGCGGGGTCGGCACGCTCATCGAATTTGTTGGCTAGCCGAAAAGCATCGAGATTCAATGATTTGTGTGCACTCATGTCTGCAAATGATGAGGGTTTTGTGTAAAGGAGATCAAGCCTAGGCCCAACATGCAAATGTGATGGTGGTTGTCATCAAATGAGTGTTAGTGTATCTGATCTTTCCAATGATGAATATGCTCTACACCCAAAGGGTTTATATCCTTCTCTAATGATTGAGGTTCAAGGTTTACATTCTTCTCCATATATTTTACAAGTCGTTGGTATTCACCCAAATGAGCTATATTTCTATGTTGAGTGGTAGCAAGTGGCCAAGGGCCACAACAATTTTACAAAATGGGCCTTCTCCTCATGTGGGAGGCACTGACACTGCCCCATACTAATCAGAGCAATAACTATATTTGTTGTGGTCCTGTGGTGATTTTCGTTTTCTCTCTCTCTCTCTCATGAAAACACATATACATACCTTTTTTCGTTCACATATACACACCTTTGTTATATAAACATATGTTTTGAACATGAGTGCATGGTCCATGGTAGTGATGGGTTGGTCAGTAGCTCCATCAATGGCTATTTAGTGTTTGATCAGGGCAACCATTCCTCCTCTCTAAGTGACATAGGCATGGTGGGAGGGCATGCATGCTTTTGGTAGCGGTGCGCAAGATCACGGATGCAAATTTGTTGCCCCGTATTTTAATATAACTCCTAACCTTGAGTTTACTAAGTCTCTTGAACTTACACATGTCTGCATTTATCACATTAAGGTGCTCCCACATATAGTAGAAAGCACAAATAGGTGAAGTGATTAGAGCACTGGGCTCCATCGAGTCTCGAGTTCAAGTTTGGAAGGTGGAGAGCTGACTCGAATTTACATTTTGACTCAAGTTAAACCAAACCCAAGCTCTCGCATTCTCAGCCATTGATATCCTTTCCCCATGCCCATGTGAAATAGTGGCCACTTTGTTGGCAGCTTGCTCTTAGTATTTGACCTTTGTGTGGAGTGTTGGCATTTATGATTTTCAATTAAATATTTCACACTAAAGCCATTCTTGAAAATGACATTCAGTTTTGGACAAAAATTTCTAGCGTTTTTGTAGAGCCATCTGTCAATGTGAATCAACTAACCTAGTTCTCTATTGATAAATGTGGACTAATAAATGCAATGGCATGATAATGTTTGATGTCCTTTTATCATCTACTTGTCCATGTTTACTTGTGAGATGCTAGTCCATGTTTATTGTGGGCTGCATTTTCTTTAAAAACAAACTCAAGGGAGGGCTTTGTCCGGAGACATGCTAGATTTAGAAGGTGTGGACATTCCCAGCAGGTGGGAACTGCTCCTTAGAAGGTCGACTAGCGGGAACAGCTACACTAGGAGTAATTACCCCAGGGTTACTGTAGTAATTTTGAGAGCTATAAATAGGACCCGTGACACTGTAACAAGACTTTTGGCTTTTGGCTTTATGACACTTTTGTTTTACAAGCTCTTAGCTTCTAGATTCACCCTTGTGATCATTTACTCCTGTAATCAATCCTCAGACTTCATCTGAGCTTAAGCCTGTTGTACACTGTACTAACTATCCTTGAGCTATTGATCTGAATCTACAAATACCATTTCTCATCTTCTACTTGTGTCTTTCAATTAAGTGCATCATTCCAGTTCAGTTCTCTATTTCAGTCCAGTACTCTGTTTGAGTCCTCACTAACTGAGCTGCCTAAATAATTAGTAGCTCTAAAACTCTAACACTGGAATAGCTGTCTAAAGAGACTAGCTCCCATCCCATTTTGACGATCATGGTGGCTAGAGCTGATTGCTCTTAGACCAACGAGCTCTGTCTCCCAGTGTTAACTGAGTCAATGTCAGTTAACAGAAGCTACTAAAGACCAAAGACGTAAGGATGCACATTGAAGATCAAAGTGAATAAGCAGTAAAGATTAGAGTTACACATTTATCACACGTTTTTCCAAAATGGTCACGTATTGTAAATTCTCGATTTATTTCAAGCCATTATAATATTTTAACATGTTACGGGCTCAATAAGAGTTCCAAGATGTAGAGCAAAGGTCACTTAGTGTACTTGGGTTGTAGATACAATAAGTGTGGAGCCTCAAAGGTATTGGGAGCCGGGCATTACACATTTTAGACCTTGGCTAAAGTATAAAATCCTACTTTGGAAAGTTTTAATCAAGTTTTGGATAATGAAATACACAATGTGAGCTAACGGCGCTCACTCCTCTCCTTCTCGCGCTTCCTAATCCCTCCCCGGTTGTCACATTGCAGTCGCGTTTGGTTCATTGCAACCGTAGGTAAGAGCTCTACGCATTGACGTAAGCAGTTCACAGTATTTTGTAGCTTTTGGCATCGCCGACCCACTGCCTAATTTCCTTATAACTAGGAATTTATACTTTCAAATCAAAAACTAAGAATAGGCGGGGTATTGGGACATCATTGCTAATTTAGATGCATTCTGGGTCAAAAAGGACTAGGTCAAATATCCACTGCTGTTAATAATCACGATTTTGGAACTTGACCTAAAGTGGGGTTTGATACCATAAGCATGTGTGCTTAGGTCTTATAAACATGTCTTATTACATTTGGACGTCATTTGATGCTGTAACGGATGTGATTTTTTTGTTGATGAGTGATTGGCTTTTCGTGATTTCAGTCACTTGAGTGTAGCTTGAGTTAGATGCGAGTTGTTGATTTTTTTTCCGAGACATTGACAACCTCTTATAGCCTCTATGTACTAAGCGAGTCAGCTTTGTCCCATGGATTGACAATTTAATCGTGGTTCTCGCTAATATTGCAATAAGATAGGATGGTGAGGTTAGACATGCGTCCCACATTTGGCGCCGCTGCCGGGGATCGAAGAGACCTAAACTAAGGAAAAACACGAGCGTCTTGTGAAGTTATCATTTAACTTCCTCTAGGTTCACTTAGAGTTCAAAACTTTCTTTTAGAAACCGCATAGCTTAAGATTGTCATCTTTTGCTGTGTAGACGTAGCTTGGAAGTAATCGTACTTACTGAGTGCCTTTAGGATTGTAGGGTTATAGAAAAAGATTAGGATTTTGAGAATGATTGGTAGACGAAACAAGTCTTAAGATCAATGCTCAGAAAACCATAAAAGACAAAGAAAAGGAGTGTTGGTGGACACTTTCCACAACCCCATTGCATGAGAATCTAGGAGTAGGGTAAGTAGGATCCAAGGTGGATTTCAGACATTGCTCTCTGTGAAAGAATCAAGTGTGAGTTGTTACTGGAAGTTGTAGAATTTCAGGTCCAAGGCTAGAAATAGCACGAAAAGACTCGAAACCACTCAATCCGACTGGAGAGTAAGCTTAAAAGTTGTCTGAAATAGTTGGTAAGCTCAAGGACACTTCGAGGTAAAAATTTCAAGAGTTGGCCAAAACTCAGATTATTTACTTTCTCTTGACATTTTAGGCCAAATTAAGTTTTGACTTGATTCATAAGCTCAAAATAGCTCATGTAAAGATTGTTTTTGAAAAAATTGCAAAACAGTGTTCATTTCAAGCCTGAAGTTAATAATCACAATTATTAACTTTCTGCTCTAAATTGACCAAGGTTCATACCATTGACTCATTGCATGTGTACAAACAGCTTTTATAAAGGCCCAAAAGATTTAGATCACTAAAATGGCAAAAAATTTGGTAAAAACTAAAGTTTGTACTAACTTTTTGAATCTTGAATGTAAATTGGAAAAAAATTTGTCCAAACTTGTTGAAAATTGATTCATAGGCTTGTATTGATGTGATAAACATGTGTACATGCTCACTTGACCAAAAAGATGCAAAAAGTTGCCAATTGTGAATAATCGCGATTATTTACATCTGCCCCATTTTTCAACTTTTTTGACTAAGTCAGCGTACCACTAATTTTGGAATATTGTAATAAGCCCACAAACCAAATTTGGTAAGATTTAAATCATTGGATTAAAAATTGTGACCAATTTTGCAAAGTCAGTCTCTGCGGACAATAAACTGATGACCATTTGACAAAAAATTGTCCAAACTTGATGAAACTTGGCTAGAGACCTTAAGTTGAGTTCTTTAACAACTCTGTGTCAAGATTGGGACAAAAACTTGCAAAAATTTAGCTGGAATAAATAATCGCAATTATTTACATCTGCTTCAAAAATTGACAATCTTACATATTTGAGTATACCACAAGGTCAAGCATAGCAAGTAGACCACACAAATCAATTTTGATGAAATTTGGATCACAAAAGTGAGACTTAAGCTAGATTCTTGAAATCAGAGTCTGCGGGACACGAAATAGTTGAACTTGATGAATCATGTCCAAATTGAGTTTTAAGCTGACTCAGAGGCTCAAAATAGATCATAAAAAGACTGTCCACTGAAAAAGTTGAAAAAAGTTTTCATTTTAGGTCAAAAGTAAATAATCACGATTATTTACTTTTGGCTCAAAATTGACCAAGGTTGATACCATAGACTCTAAGCATGATTGCAAACATCTTTTGTGAAGGCTCATAGAGTTTGGATCACAAAACATGCTAAAAACTTGGTAAAAACTAAAATCTATACTGATTGTCCAGAAATTGACTTTGACTTGACGAATCTTGTTCAAATTAAGTTTTAACTTGACTCAGAGGCTCAAAATAGATCATAAAAAGACTGTCCAGTGAAAACGTTGAAAAAATTATGCATTTTAGGTCAAAAGTAAATAATCGTGATTATTTACTTTTAGGTAAAAAATGACCAAGGTTGATACCATAAACTCTAAGCATGATTGCAAACATCTTTTGTGAAGGCTCATCAAGTTTGGATCACAAAACAAACCAAAACCTTGATAAAAATTGAAATCTATTCTGAATGTCGAGAACTTGAGTGTGACTTGGTAAATCTTGTTCAAATTCAGTGAAACTTGACTCATAGGCTTATGTTGATGTGTTAAACAAGTATACATGCTCAATTGCCCAAAATTATGTAAAAAATTGCCAAAAGTAAGTAATCGCTATTATTTACTTTTGAGGAGAAAAAAAATTATTTTAAAAAATAAAATAAAATTCCTGTAGATAATCGCGATTATTTACATTTGCTCTAGAATTGAGAAATTTTGCACAAGTGAATATACCACAGGGTCAAGCACATCAAGTAGACTCCACAAATCAAATCTGGTGAAATTTAGATCACAAAATTGAGACTTAAGCCAGATTCTTGGAATCAGAGTCTGCGGACACTAAACAATTGATAACTTGGACAAATCTTGATCAAACTCAACCAAACTTGTCTAGAGACCCAACAAGGTAATTACTTGGCAAAACAAGCCTAAAAAGTGTAGAAACTGAGAAAAGTAAATAATCGGGATTATCTACTTTTGAGCCCTAGAAACAAGATTTTGGACTTTTGAGCTTGTATAGTGTTAGAACAACATAATACAAGGCCACTGACCAAGTTTGAGTTCCTTTGGATCAAAATTAATACATGATAACTCAGTTTTCAAGTTGCAGATTAGTCCTTTAGCTCCTTGCAAGATAGATTTGGAAATCTCAATTGCTGACTCACTTAGCTCAGATTGAAGAACCAGGTTGCAGTCAAAGAATTGGGAGCTTGCAAGAGCTGAGTTCAAGTCAAATGGAAAAAATGGATAACAATCTAATCTGCAGAATAGGTTATGCAAGGCCTAGATTTTCATAATTTCAAAGACTGCAATCAATTCTGACACTTTCGAGCTAGAGTTAATCAACTCTTGTGAGTCTAAAAGAAATCAAGTGCCCAAAAGTACTTTGGCAAAAGCAGTCTTATCAAACTCGAGTGGAATTGTTTTTGCTAATCGATACCAAAATCTACTAGGAGATAGTTTTTACAGAACCAATCGACATGGACTCATCTCGAGCTGAGAGTTCAAGTATAGTAGAGCAAGCTAGTAGCACTGGTAACACAGGTAGAAGTGCAACAAAGCAGATTTTATAGCTTTGTGGCTAAAATGGAGATAAAGTCTTGTATATGATTCAAAAGGCCATAGATACTTGATGAACAACAAAAGCAGCACAGGAGCCAAGATCCTATTGATCACAGTAAAACCAGATTTAGAGAACTCCCAGATGTTCATAGACTTCAGTGGAGCCAGATATTGCAAGCTCAAAGATGAACTGCAAATAGAAGTTCAGAAAGTCGACCCAAGTGTTTACCCAGAAATCTGCACAAGCCAACAAAACATATAGTTGGTGCATATGCAATCAGGGTCATTGTACATGGATTACAGTGGTCTGATCTATAGTTGAGAGCGAGAATTGCAAGATCCAACAGATCAAACAATAGAAGCCAGTCTAATTGGAGAATCAAGCCAAAGACGGTACCAAGGTCAAGATGGAGCAGTCAACAGCTTGATGCTTAGTGTTTTAAAAGAAAATGCCAACAATTGGCAAGCATAGAAGCAGAAACTTCTCAGGTAGAGCTTGAAATGACAAAGCCAATTGAAAGATAATCAGTCATGGTGTATTGCTCAAATTGTGGACAAAAAGGTGGACATTTTTTTGAAGGTTGTCGAAGAAACCTAGACAACAAGGACCCATCAACCACCAAGCAAGGTACAGAGAAAATTGGAAGTGAAATCTCGATGTAAGTGCATTTAACTCATCACTTTTAATGCAATCAGATGATTTTGCATTACCATTAGAAGCACAATTCATAACACTGCAAGTTCAAAATCAGCATAAAGATGCATAGGCACCTAAAATTCTTAGAATTGATTCTTTGAACAATAAATTCTTGCATGAATTTAGTAAAGGTGTTAAGATATCACCAAAGGGTGAAAAGACAGTTAGGTTTGCAAAAGATTCTGCATCTACTGTCACAAGTGTGCAATCATTCACGAGTCTAAGGGACACATAAAAAAGAATGATGTTAGCTTTGTCTGATACACATAATTCATATGCACACTTTGTAGACCAAAAAGGAAAACTCTACAAAAAGGATCAACTTATGTTTGAATAGCCCACATACCAGCTCATAGAAGTGCATCCAGTGATAGATCAGAAAGGATGGTTCATTTTAGAGGAAAGAATCTATTATAGCCCATCCTCTCTAGAGCTGAGGGACATTACCCGAGTGAAACCAAAAATCTGTTCAGAGAAAAATTATGCTCCATTAGAAATCAAACTTCAATGTTGTGACCAAACGAACATATACTTTGATCAAAACAATCGTAGATACAGACGAGAGTCTAGCATCTATGATGCCTTGGGTCTCGAAACCACAGAAGCTCATATCATAGGAGACCCATGGGATAGACAATATTAGAGCAAAGATAATGCTATCTACAGATTGACTTGGGGAATAATTTGTCATGTTTCACGAAGATACATAGGAAACTATGTCGAAGGTTTACATGTGACAAACATCAACAGTGCTATCCAAAGTGTGTCTTCACAGTCCCAGACGTCGAGACTAAACCACAGCCGAACAATTTTGAATTCTTACAATGAAGCAGGCTATAGTGATCACCCTAGGAAGGGGGGATCTGTAAATCCTTCAAGCTCAGCTCTAATACGAGGAAATGATACTCCAGTTAGAAGTTCTAGAGATTTTAGCCAACAGACCCCTTCAAGGAAAAAACCATTGAAAGCTCATATGGTAGCTGGAAGCTTCCCATTGACCCAGATTCCATCAAAATCAGTAGACAAATGCTTCTATGAAGATCATCAGGGACAAAAGTTTCAGCTGATCTCTACAAGTCAAAGGCAAAAGCCGTCAAGTACAATAGTGTTCAAACTATTACATGTGATCAAGCTCACATATGCATATCAAGATGCACATGGTAACAACTATCAACAAGATCATGACCATCTACAAACCCCTATAGATGGTACGACAGAAGTCAAAGACTATCTGAAGATGATGCAAATTCTTAAGTTGCCAAAACATGTCAAAAAAGTCAAAGTCAATGGGAGCTAAAGTTCAGAAAGCTACACCAAGGTCACCACCGAAATCTCCTCCGAAGAGACAGATTCTGCCAGAAAGTACAGTGGATCTTCTAATACCAAGGGTTACTCAGATGGAGGAGGACAGTGCTCAACGATTGCAAAAAGGTGCAATATTACAGCCAATGGAGTCAACATCAATGGAAGCAGGTGATCAAGACAAAGCCAATGTATAAAAATTTCAACCCATGGACGCTGCCACCACAAAAGCACTCAATACATAAACAAATCCTAAGAAGATCAAGTGCAACATCACCAGTGAGAATGAAGAAACACTATCAAGCGAAGTAAAGCTAGTTTTCAGATAGACAAAAACCTCATGTTCTTTCGCACTTGGAAAAGATGTGGCCAACCACAACTGGAAGATACTCCTGAATTTGTGAGCATATCAAGAAATAGACGAGCAGAATGTTGGGGAATCATCTCCACCACCCTTGAAGTAAGTTCACAAATCATCATAGCTCAATTCCATGTGATCACGGCAAAAGATATGCCAGACAACATCATAATGGGAATGCCAATGGCCCAAAAGTTCCTAGAGATACAAAGTTCAATGAAGATGCAGTCTTCAAAGAAAACTAAGAATGAAGACCGAGACTGGTCACCTGCGGATGACAACACAAAGTCCTCAAATACAATTCAAATGAAAGATATTAATGAGATGATTCATCTCCATCAAACAGAACTTCAGAAGAGCTAGAAGCAGATCAAGCAACAACAAGTGCAGATCAAAAAGAGCAGAGAATTCCATCAAAGCTTAAAGTTACGAAGATCAAAATTGCAAACATCATGGAAGAAATAGTAAGTCCAAAGATCCATACATTGCCAACTGAATCAATGGCTGTAAGTCAGATTGGAAAACAAAGTCTCAAACCACCCTCCATAGGGACACAGTTAGATCAAGATGAGATCATGGCAAGAGCAGGACGAAGATCTTCAATGGAACATCCAATGAGAATAGCTATAGTTCTCAGCAGTACAAAAGGAGAAAGTGTCAGATACAATGCTGTATTGGATAAAGAAGCAAAATACAATATGCTTGCAGAGAACATCCAAAGGATCCTCCATATCACTCCATACAAACATGATAGAAAAACAATGCGAGGTTTGCATACAAGTAAAAAATAAATGGTTACTACCCTTAGAATCCAAAATCATGAAGAGCAGGTGAAGTTTCATGTGAATCCTTCAAAGGAAATGCTTGCAGATTTCGTCCTTGGACATCAGTGGGGTTAGATCAACACAAGGCCTACAAAGTAGATACAATGCTAATAATTTCTTTTCTAAAAGGAAGCAAGCATCATTTACAGACATCATTAATGATACATTCAAAGCTACAGAAGTCACAAGAATCAAAGACAAATCTTGTTAGACAAAGGTAAAGCTAAAGTGAAACTTCCACCGACTAGCAAAGAAGATGTGATAGCATATGCCTCTACATCAAAGAACCCTCATGGAATAGCTTCTTCAAGCAAGTCAGGCTTTCAAAACTTCAAGTCAAATGTTGACCCAATTGAAACCAAAAGAGCAAAGATATTTCAGCCAAAGTACTCAAGAAAGCAAAGGAAAGTCAAGCAAGTGTTTGTTCAAAGTAGTTTAGTCAAAGTCAATGATTTGGTTTGGATTAAAGACAAGAAATCAACACATAAAAACAACCACATGGGATGGATAGCATCACAATGGAGCTTAAAAGAACAGGAGTACTATGGAGGTAATAGACATATATGGGTACCAAAACCACAGGTTAGAGCCTATGAAGTAACATCAAATCCCTCCCAAGAAAGAAGATCCATTAGGTATCAACCTCAATAATATCCTAGGATACCTAAGAAGTAACTATACAATAGAAAAACATTGAAAGATGCTAAAGTCTACCACAACTCTCAAGAGGATACAAAAAAAAGATGGATCTCAAGGAATGTTCCTCTCGGACAAGGATTTTACATAGGGTATACAAAGATTGGCTACCAGTCAACCACAAGCCAACTGCAACTACACCAGACCTGCATGTGGATCTCAGGAACTCAACGAGACCTTGAGCGAAGCAAAGTCAGCAAAGGAGATACCAGGGTCATCAAGAGATTTGGATTCCTAAGTCTTCCAATGCTCCTAGTCAAAAGCCAGATGTCGACAGCCAACAGAGGCCTACAACAACATCAAAGACTCCTATCAATAGTCCTAACTGGAGAATCAAACAGATACTGGAGTCTTCACAGTCAAAGAAGGACAACCCAACCAATGCGAATGCAGTTTTGAAGATGAAAAAACAGGTATGTCAAAAGAAACCTTCAATGCCAACTTGGTTCTTTGCTAATCCTCTTTTTGAGGATTCAAGCTTACTTTTACCTGAACAAATATTTGTAGTAAGCACAAGAATGTAAAAAGTCAAGTCACAAGGTGCAAAAAACACTCTTTGGCATAGTCAGAGTCGGGCTGCTGAGCCATAAAATGAGCAAAGCATTAGTCCCAAAGCTTCAAGTCATATTAAAATCTGTGCTAAGAGTCATAGTTATTAGGTTTATGCTCAAGCTTACACTCAAGTTGGAAGAGTTGAGCATATCTAAAGTCATGTTGCTTATGCTGGATGAGATGAGCATAAGAGTCGAAGTCTATTAACTTAGAAATGGTGGAGTGTCGTAGAGTCCAACACTCATGCACAGTGCAGAGTAAGATGAGAGCACCTATCCTCGTCAACAAAAACCATTCTTAAAGGGATGCCAGCTTCCAAAGCCATGTCATATGCTTTTATAGCTACACCATCTTTTTGAATAACCCCTCAAAATCTTTCTTGCACATCATATTGTTTTCCATGCATTTTTGTGTATGCAAAAATAGGATGTCCCATCATTGGACATATGCATTAGACATTCTTTTTTGCTTCCACCTATGCACCTTGAGTGGAATACAACAAGAAAATCAGTGTTCCATCATGCTATCCTCTCATATTTACTGTCTTTTTAATTCCGTATCTATTAGCAAAATCCCTTCAGTACTTTATTAACACTAGGTTGGTAACCTAACAGGACATAAAAGTGTCCTTTTAGGGTTTTGAAAAAAACCTCCAAAACCATAGTAGATCCACTCATTTTGTAAAATCCTTTCATGAGGTTATAGTTCAAGGCCTACTACACATGGAAAAAATAAGAAACTTGTAAAATTTCTCATCTTTTGGTCACACCAAGCCTCCAAAGTTGATGGACCAGTAGATTTTCATCAAAACAGTCATTTCTTACGTTTTGTTGCATAAAAATAAGATTAGGGATTTTTGTAGGACTTGAGATAAATTCCCTAGTTAACTTCAATGGGTTGGTAATCAGACTATATGATTGCTTCTCACTCACTATTTTTTGTTTTGCCAAAAGAAATAGGTACAAAAAAGTGAAATTTTTACCATTCTGCAAACCTATTATCAAAGTTTCTTAGCCACGCTCAATACAAATAATATATGCATGTTTTCTGAGTTCCCTATTTTCCTTTAGGTTAATAAGGAGCCATGGAGCATGTCAAAAGAATAATACATCTCTTACCAAGGGGAATCTTGGGGACAAAGATGAAGTGCTAAATACAACAAACATGAAAAAACTGGGTTCAACATTATGAGTTGTAGAATCCCATAGAAGCTATTCAATATCTAGCCAAATTTGATCCTTATGACTAGATATGGTTACTACCTACAGAATGCATGTAGTTGTCACAAGAAACTAACAATATTGAAAAAGCATACTTGATATACTAGGATGTTTCGTTTTCTTCTATAATGAAAAAATCAACCATCGTTGTCTACTATGCAAAATAGGGTATTAGGTGCCCCAAAACTCAAGGAATATTAGCTTTATGTTACAATATGCGACATAGAAAATCAAAACTGTATTTGGATATCATGAAAGCCACCAAAAAAATCATAGAAGAGCTAAAATTGGCTAAAAAACAGGATTTGACAATTTCTGTAATTTGGTCATAACTTACAACTTTAACATTTATTTCTCCCTAGAAGCATCAGGACATGTTGAGGACTACTAAAGATAGTTCTCTAGAATTATAGACCTCACAAACATGAATTCTAGAGTGGTATGATTGCAAAAAGTTGAAAAAAAGCCAAAAATAGGACCCGTTTTTTCACACAGTTTAGGTTGTGAAATGTTGTGCAAGGACAAGGTTAAAGATGGAATTGATATTCCAAAAAAATGTCGAGTTTTTTTCAGCTCATGAGACAACTTTCTAGACAGATAGCACCTCAAAATCCATTTTGAAACTCTTGACATAATTCAAGGAAAATGGTCACTTAAGAGGACATAAAAGTGTCCCAGGACATAAAAGTGTCCCATTACCAACCTAGTGTTAATATTTTCCATGCTAATAAGTAAATAACTCAGAAGAAACAACTCAAAATAATTGCAACAAAAACTCTAAAGTTTGCATTATTTTTCTTGCATTTTTATCACCTACTGCAAACTTCACCACTCTAGCAATCAATAAAGCCTTGCACCAAGCCCTAAACCTATTCTCAAAAACACTTCACTGTCTACTAACAAGTTTGCAGTGAGAAACTCACCACAACAACACAAAGACCAAGGAAACCTTGATTTCCTCTTCTTCTAATCTATTTACTAACCTACCTAAGGCAACTCTATTGGACGCATATGTGCTCACACTAGTGTAGGTATTGGTTCCTTGGCAACAATGCCAATGTCTCGGAACCCAACGAACAACACCTATCACATCTCAAAAAGAGACAAAACCATGACTAAATGTCAACCTTGGGAAGCAAGTGACTCGACTAGGGCTTGGAGGCAGACAAAAAGGTTGTCAGTCTCTCATCTTAACATAGTGCACTCCACTTTGATGGTCAATGTGCATTTTCTCTACGAAAAACATGGGTTGTTTCCTCTTATCCCTTTATACATCCACATGAAAATCCACTAGCAAAACACATCCAAATAGCTCCAAACTTAATAGGCAACATCCTGACAATATCCAAAAGACATCTAGGTCATCAAAGTTACAACTTGAGCATGAAAAAATGCATTTTTTAATAGCAATCTGATTGTAGGTCACCAAATCAAGCATTAGAGATGTCTATTGGGTACTCCTAAGTGTTGGGAACCTTGTGTAAGCAACAAAATCTCAATACAGCATGTGAATGGTGAGATAAGTCACCGAGAAAGTTAAGGAAGTTGGTGCTTGGATCTCACAAAGCACTTGCATCCATGTAAGAGATCAATGAGATTAACATAGTGGTACCCTTGGAATCTTGATGCAGCTAATAGTAGAAGGATAGAAGCACACGAAGTACAGAAGAAGACCTTATTTTCTCATTTCATAATAATAATCCCGTCAAAATTTTACATAGTTGCCTGTTATTCTCAGGCTCTAGGTCTCATGTTCTCACGCTTATAACCTTGAATTCTTCAGAATTACAAGATGATCACCTAAATAATGATTTTGGGAAAAAATAAGTACAACCAACTTTCATTATAAGGACAAAAATTATTTTCGGCACCTCCTTTACATAGTTGATCTTTGTTGTTGTTGGAATCTTCAAATATGGGATCTCATCAAAGTTTAGTAAAGAAGAATGTCTCCCTTTTGTTGTGAATTCACAAGAGCAAAAGAGAACAACAAGGGAGCAAAGGACATTGCAAAGGAATGTTTTGCAAGATTTATGGTTGCATCTCGGAGAATAGTAGTGAAAGAAGACTAGCAAGCAGTAGCAGAAAATAAAAGCATCCAAAGATGCAAAAGAAGGTACTTGCTGAAGCAAAGTGGAAGACCAAGGCAAGAAGAGGATGAGGACAGCCTCTCTCGTGCTCTCATTTGTCAAAGGCATCCCTTCTCTCGCTTTCACTTATGGTAAAAATAGAGCCACATTTACATTAAGATTTTGTACTTGATTTCATAATTTGTCAGCAATACAAATTCTAGTCTCAAGGTGTTTTCTGTGCCTATTTTCTATCTATTGTGTGTCTTCTCTCTATTTTCCCACAGAGAGTAGCCCGTTGTTGACCTGGTGTCGTGATGTGTTACATTTATAATGTGAAATCAAATTGTTCACCTCACTCTTTAATCTTTTGATATGAGGGACCAGATGCAACAATGTACATAATATCAAATGTGTGAAGCAGTTGCCCCACGACTGTAGTCATGTGCAACCCCCTTCTGTTTCTCCTGCTCTCAAGGCTTGTGTGGATGTGTGTGCCCACCCAAATTGGTGATTCTTGTGTGTGGAGAGAGTGAGTTAAAGTGTTGTTGTGTGTGTTGAGATAGTGGAGATGGACAACGGTGGTATGTAAATGCGGGTGGTGACCTATTTGGGTGTGTGCATCAATTTTTGTACAAACGGTGGTTTGTTTATGTGCATGCTTTGCTCAAAGGTGTTTTCCAAGAGAATAGGGATGATGTGAATACCCTGTGTGTGTACTAGGTTTGTTCTCCATCCCCCCTCTCTAGCGGCTACACGGGGTTGTCTCTCATGAGAGAGGAAAGTCCATAGAGGCTCTGTTTGGCCTATAAAAGAAAGCCTCTTCTACACACAAAAGACATTGTGGTGGATTGAGGTGAAGTGTGTGTGAGGTGGAGAAACAGAGTGATGAAAGGTGGGAGTCCATCAAGGGTAGTCCCTTTGTAACCTACTTCAACATCAAAGTGTAAAGCCATTGACTAGCTTCTTTCTCATGGATGTAGCCCACACTTGGGTGAACCATGTACATCGTGTTCTCTCTCTCTCTCTATCTCTCTCTCTCCATTATCTCTCTTGTGTGTAAAAATTATCCTCTTCATTAAGTAAACCACTTTAATCTCTGCTTAGCTACGTATTTATTCCTAACATGGCCATTGTAGAGTGGGATTGTAGTGGTACAAGAAGAGAAGAGTTCTTGCATGATGTATATGCAAAGGAAATGTTTTGTACAAGTTTAATAGGATCAAGAGAATATGGATCTATCACTTTTACAAATTGTGAGGACTTGAATTGGGGTGAAAGGAAACACATAAATAGTGCACAAAAAGGCTTGATAAACAATGGGTTGTTACAAGATAATGAATGCATTGCAAGTGTGTTTGATGAGTGTGTTCATTTGTGGATACCATGCAAGACATGAAGTCTTTAGTGGATTACAATTTATGTAGGGGAGATGAGGTTGTGAAGGTATGCTAAGTTTATAAATGCACAAAGTCATTGTGACAATTTTGAAGATGCTCAAGGTTTTGAAGTAGAAGTGGAGACCAAGTATAAGTCTATGGAAAAGAAAGTGAAACTAGTGGAATTACCTCTACCAAAAGATTGCATGCATAGGATATAGCAAGATTATTTGCAACCTAGTCTTTGTTGTGACCTAAGCAAGGTTGAGCACAAGTTTACGCAAGATTATTTAAAGGATCTAAAGGTTAGTTTTGCAAGGATAATTTGATAGAGGTTGAAAGGAGTTAAAGTTTTGTGAAAGGACACTATGCCATAGGTTGTTAGAATAGTTTTTAAAGACATGATTGCCAAACACACAAAGGCTTTTTAATTTGAGCCGCATGAGATATAGTGTGTTGATCCTTCCATTTTTTCTCCTATGGTAATCTTCACTACCCCTCATGTACCTTAGAACTTGTGGCTTATTCTAGTTTCAAAGGATCATTTACCAAAATTTATTGAGTTTCTTAATGAAAAGATCAAGATGGGTATTTTGGAGCCTTCATGTCCTCCATATTGAAACAAGTGGTTCATAGTTCCAAAGAAAAATGGTTCTTTATGCTCTATCTAGGATATTCAACCTATTAATAAGGTAACAATCATGATTGTGGGTATAGGCCAAGTTGTAGATGATTTTACAGAGTAATTTGTAGGAAGGGTGATATATTATATGGGGGATTTGTACTCAGGGTATTATCATTTCCAATTAGCTATGGAAATTAGGGACTTGACTACCATGAGGACACCTTTGGGTTTGGTAAGTACGTGCACCTTACCTTAGGGAGCAACAAATTTAGTTGTGCATATGATGAATGGTATGAACAAAGTCTTACATGACTTCATATCTCAAATTACGATGCCCGTTATTAATGATGTGTCAATCAATGGATGCGATTTAAGTGATATAGATGTGGTTCTAGACTCAAGGGCATTCCCCAAGTATGTGGAAAATAATTTCAATGACTGTGAGATCGTATAAAGGTTGGAAGAAGTGAACCTTACCTTGTCCGGACAAAAGCCAATGTTTAGAGTGAATGAGGTTCTTATTGTGGGACATATGTGTGTGCCATATGGTAGAAGACCTTGTTTAAAAAAGATTAATGTAAAGAATGAATGACAAATGTATATATGTGATTGAGGTTCGAAGGTTCTTGGTTGCATGCGTGTTCTATGTTATGTGGATTCCACATCATGCACATGTAGAAAAATCTTTGTATCAATTCATTTGAATGTCCAATCTACCCCAAAATTTCAAGGCACATTCCCCAGGGCATGGAAAAAAATATTTCTATTGATTTTCCCTATTCATACCTATCCAATGTGGTGAAGTTTGGGTCTCGGATGTGACTGTAACAAGCAAAAACGGTGCATGAAGCTTTAGGTCACCAAAACCTCTTTAGCTATTCTTTGATTGACTGAATGTAAATGAGAACTAACATGTTGCATTTTGACTATATGTGCCCAACTTACCCCAAGTCCAATGTGCATACTTACCTTACTTGCTCATATTTCTCATATCATACCACCTATGGCTCAAACGGCTCACGATTTGGACATCTGGCCGTTAGTTGCTCTTCATTTTGCAATTATGGGCCATTGTAAGTTGGCCCAAATTTGGTTTACATCTTAGTAACTATGGTTCTTTGTGATGACCCTTGTCGCAACACCCTTCTTCCATAAGTAGAGATAGTCATAACCCCAATCTTGAACCATTTTCAGTTGACACATAAATGTCCCATCCCAAAATAACCTCAAAGTTGTTACTATTTCTAGAATCTACTACCACAAAACAAGAAGACACTATGATTTGTTCAAGCATCCCTAAGGATCTCTCTATAAATCTATGCGCAAGTTGTAGTTTCATTCACGTTTTTTGGAGAGCTGGTCTTTGGAACTTCTCCAAAATTTCCTTTGTAGCAATGGCTACTTCATCCCCACTATCTCTAACATTGCTATCATTTTTATACCCTTGTACTCTAGTGATAAGGTGATGTTTTCCTCTTCTCCTTTGTAGTAATCACCCACCTTATTCACTGGTATAGGCTTCACTTTGGGTTTCTCTCGATGGTTTGTTTCCATGATTTCTTTAGTAAGTTTATCTCATGGGGGGACTTTCAACCATATCTTTCCAAGGTTTTGGCTCATTTGTCCCCACAAACATGGTTTGATATTTATAATTTGGCGAGAGTAATGATGCATATCATAGGGAAAAACATCAGATTGTGTAGGCTTTTTGTGTCCGTCACTTTCATTTGTTTTTAGTGTGCTCACATTTTCTTTTCCTAGCACAAGAACTACTTGCTGAGGGATCTTAAATGCTTCAAGATCCATTAGAGATTGAGATTTCTCTGTGAGCCTTTTTCACATATCCATTTGTTTTGTTTTAATTTTAGGATGTGGGTAGGTCAAATATCTTGGTTCTAAAGTTTGGTTGTTTTTTAGTTTACTTTATAGGCTTGCATCATAGCATCTAAATTCTTGTTCACATTTTCAACCAAGACTGATCCACCTATACAATCTTTGACTCCTTCGCTCCTTTGGTGTTTTCCTTATTTACACTTGTTCGCGTTTGAGCTATTCCCTCATTTGGTTTAGTTTAGTCTCCAAGGACGTCTTTTCCCTCAGCCTCTTTGCTTTCATTCAGTCTTCCTTTGCTTATCATGAAAATCACTAGGAGAACCTAGGGTTTGACTTTTGGACTAAGGGAAACTTAGTACGCCAAGTTTTAGAAAGATTTGACACAAAGGTACATGGATCACGATCCATGTTCCTTTGTCATAGGTTAAACCTAACTCATATCATAGCTAGCACTAGTCCTAGGAGCATAATGGCGTTTTCCAATTTGAATTTGGAGTTGATTTGTGGGTACTACAAGCAAATTGTTTTTGGGCCAAAAGTGTGATAAAAATTTACTGGTTTTAGATTTTACTAAGAGAGTGGCTGTAAACTCATAACCACCAAGTGTTTTTTGTACATATTACAAAAGCTCGAGTGTGCTACTCAAAGTGTATCAATAGAAGAGTTTAGATGCATCATAAAAGGTAACATGCTATGTTTTGGCAAGAGTGATTTCTTGATGTATTTACGCTCGGGTAGATTATACCAAACTAGAAACCCTACTGTTAAAGACCAAGTTATTCATACTTGACCAAAGACATACCAGACCAAAGATAGTGTCAATCAAGGACTGCTGTTGTCGGCCTTAGAGGAATGTCTTTTTGATACTTCTTCATAGAGATCGTACACCTATATGGATGATGAGCTCAAGAGTGTGAGCTTTAAAGAAGAAACAACCATGGGATACCAACCATTGTATGGATCGCTCTTGTGTGAAATTAGAAGAGAGACCTAATGTGTTCAACAACATAGTTCATGTGGACTAGAGAGGCGATACTTTGATGATGAGGGAACGATGCACTTAATTGTACAAAATCCCTACATTGTGGAAAAATGGGGATTAACAGGCACAAAAGATAAGGTTGATGTCAAGATTGAAGAAAACCTACCAAAGCTGGATATTCCTAACGTGAAGCTTGAGCAAGTGAATATGGAAACTCAAATCAACACGAGAGATCCCCAACCTACCAACACCAAGGTCAAGAAGGGGTCCTTGATAGGTCTCTAGGCCTAATAAAAATCAAAGTCTCTAAGAAAAAAAATTTCCATGGAATAGACCTTTACCATTGACAATGGTTTGGGAATATAGATCTAGAAGAAACCTAGTCATGTCTCGCAAGAGGAAACGGGACAAAAACTTCAAAAAGTTTGAAAAACTTTTTTGACTCTAACACTTATGCAAACAGACTAAGGTATCCTCAAACCAATGCTTTTTCATAAGTGAGGGCACAACCGCTGGTGGACTCCTCTTCCAATGAAGAAGTCTTCTAACGTTTTTAGTGTGCGAGAATGGATAGTTACCTGACTAATCAGACCCACCTGTCCATGATTTACAACCTTAGTCAATCCCTACTTACCACCCTGCACTCACACACGATTCTCTATTTTGTAATTACTGCCACAATCCTTCAACATTTAAAATAATGGTTTCTTTTTCATTTTTACAACACAATAATTTGTTAAAACAAGTCTTGAAATACAGTCTTTTAGCAAACAAACATCTTTAAAGTTAAGACAAGGTACAATCACTTATAATATTTCCTGATAACCCTGACTCATTGTTGGAGCCCAACTTGTCCAACTGTTGTAATGAGCCCACCTTGTAAAGCCTATCAAATTCCCATTTTTATGTCAAAGACGTCTTATCATTTTGATCCACTTGTTTGGGTTATGTAAAGATTAATCAGTTAGTCAGAACCCAGATGTGTTTCCACTTTGTAATTATGATGAATAGAACCCCATGTACATTTTTGAGCTAAGGTGACTAAAGTATAAAAGTCACCTTAGAACCATTTTTGAGGACAACATTTGAATAATTAATCCTGTGTCGTACGAGTCTGAGTGAGAGAGAGAGAGAGAGAGAGAGAGAGAGAGAGAGAGAGAGAGAGAGAGAGAGAGAGAGAGAGAGAGAGAGAGAGTCTTATCCTCTTCGCTATGCTCATCTCCCTCACCGGATTCACGACGCGACCACACCATCGCAATAGCCTCTCCGAGAGCTACACCCCCATGCCACGCATTCACATTGGTGAGCTGTTCGTGAGCGATCCTTCCACGAGCTTGTTTTGCTTTGTAAGTAGCACAAACAGTGTCTGTTCTCAACAATCAAGTACTTTATGGAATGAGAGAAAGATTAGCTATGCATAGATACTCATAAACTTAGGTTTCACACACTTTTAGATTATGAACTGTGAGTCTATCGCGACTATATTCGAGATAACCAGGGTTAAAATCTGGTGAGATTAGACTTATAGGTAAGTATATCCTAGTGAGAGGATGGTGCCTAGCAAGTTTGATGCGATTCTGAGTTCATTTGATGTGTAAACGGTGTTGTGAGTGTTTAGAAATAGAGTCGGTTGCAATCAACAAGGGTTATTGATTGATGCATCATAGAAGTGCATATGTGTAGGTTGGTCTCATCCTGACAAGCTAACGAGATTGCCTCTGTGCACCTATGGGTTAGTCGTGTCATCGGATGATAAGTATGTTGTCTGTGTCGTGCTTGTGAGCATGAACAAGGGAGTAGTTTGCTCTAAAACATTGGTGCCACTGCCGGGGACACAAGACCTTAAGTAGGGAGATCTACGTCACTCGTGTGATGGTTAGCTTACTTTAGTTTTGACTAGAGAGAGCTTAAACTTTTAGAACAAGATCCAGGATAGGGTATCCTAAGATCTAGTGGATAGCCAGGAAGCCTGTGTCTTGCCGAGGGTCTGTGACTAGTTAGATTTAGTTAGGTAGGATAATGTGTAGCTATGGTTTTATGGTTTTGAGTGCTTGTTATGGTTGTGTAGAAATAGTGTAGAAAAACACTATAAAAACGCAAAACAAACAAAAAGAAGAAACAATAAGGCTGTTTGCTTGCCTTGAAAGGAAAACCCACACCATATACTCTTTAAGGGGGTGAAAAGAGTAGACATTTGAATTTATGATCCAACGCTTGAGAAAACGTAAAAATTGCGACCAAAACCAACAAAAAGAAACAGGTGATTGTCATAAGAAAACACTAAGTGAACCTAAAGAGTCCAAGAAGAGATATAACCACTAGCCTAGGGTAAACTGATTGTGTCATGTGGTACAACTGATATTCACAAGCTTAAGATGAAGTGTCATCCAATTTGCATCACTTTAAGTGCATTTGAGTTGTGAATTGCCATAGAAAAGTGAAATTTGTGAAGTGCTTGATTCCAAGGTCAAAATAAGTCCAAACTTCATAAAACTTGAGGGATAGACTTATATGGGCACAGAGAACAGAACTGTCCAAAAGCAAAAAAAAAATCAGATCCCATTTGCTCTCTGCTGCTGAGTCTATCGCGATAGACTGGTGAATTTGGAGATTGACTAACAATTGGAAAAACCCTTTATACCATAGGTTTAACACATCAATACAAGGGTGCTCACAAAAATTGAGTGAATTTGAACACCATCTTGACCACAAAACTTCAAAACTGGTGTTTTAGAGTCTGAATTCAAAGACAGGGGCAAGAAGGCTTTGACCAAATGTCCAAACAGTGCACAAACTTGTCAATGCATTACACAGGGAGTGGGGGAACTAGCTGTGGAGATAACTTGTGAAAAATGCCAACATTGGAGAACTTTCTGAGTCTATCGCGATAGACTGGGGAAGCTGCTGCTGAGGACCTTATTTTTCAAATTCTCCCTAGGGAGAGCTGTAGCAGAGCCTATATAGCATACACACCAAATTTCAAGGTATTTAGATCACTGAAAGTGAATCTAAGGCCCAGATAGAGAATCAGGCTCTGACAAAAATACTAAAATTGGACCAAAACCCAAACCAAGTGTCCAAACTTCATAAAACTTAAGGGATAGACTCTAGAGAGTAAGAGGAACTCAAAGGTGAAGTCACAATTTTAAATTGACTTATGTTGAGCAATCTGTCAGTCTATCGCGATAGACTTGGAAAGTGGTGATTCAGACAATTTTTTCATGTTGGGACTATACTGCTAGGACATACTCTTCACATAGATCCCATCCATCATTTCCTATTTGAAATTGGACCACCAGAAGACTGACTAGTTGTCATAAAAAGTGGTTGTTGTACATACTTGAAAGATTTTTCCTGGTTCAAGGAAAACCCTTGTGAACAGACTAACCATACTTGTGTAGATCCCAGAAGGAGATCATCACAGAGCCGCACAGGAAGAAGAGGTCCAGGTAAGATTTAAGTTTGCAACCCAACTTTCATTCTTATGTATTTAAGGTCAGGAGCCTTTTTTAAGTCAGGAGCTAAAAGTGTCAAAAGTCAAGTAAGCACCACGTCCATCGAAGAGAGTGTAACTCAGATGAGACTAGACCCATTAGCACCGATCATTGAAGAGGGTAGTGATACTGACACTTCGTCGGAGAAGTCCTTCTTCATGATGGGGAGTCAACAGCTAGGAGGTTTCTACGGTGAAGGACCAATGCTAGGGGGAAGCACCTCTCTAAATCCTTTAAACGAAACCAAGTTCACTATAATCTTCTTAGAAGGAACAAACTCGAGGGGAGCCTTGGTTTATTCTGACTATCGAGGACGCAAGTGTATATGTATTGAAGAAGGACCGGCTCAGAGACTGGAGATAATTCGAGTCTATGATAATGGAGACATATTCCGAGACGAAAAGGGAAACCACTATCTGATAGTTAGTAACCCTGAGGATTACAACAGATATGGAGATAACATGGCAAAAGGGAAAATGGTTTCAGAAACCCAAGAACCGTCTCCTAACATTGATTGACCTGGAGCGCTTTTTATGTATGATAAGAAAACAACCAGGGTCTCAACCTATAATGAGAATGTGGGGATTTACAAGCATGAGAGCGAGGGAATAGTCTCTTTCTTTCGATGCAAGGAACCCTACCCAAACGAATTAAGCAAAGACAAGGTTATTTATTTATTCTCTTATGAAACTTTTATGGGAAAGGATATTGTTTTTGTTGATAGGTACGGGTGAGAATACAAACGTATTCTCCCAGAGAGGTAGAAAAGACAATAGTTCTAGGAGTATCAACATATGCCCCCGACGAAGTGCCAAGAGCCACCTACACCCCTAGCAAGTTGACAAATCCCTTTTCAGAAGAGTATGATGCGACCTCACATTCTACCCGACAATCGACGGTCAACTACCAAGACCAACCAGCTACTCAGCCATCATTGCAAAAATGGCTTCGACAGAGTGCTACATTAGAACAAGACCAAAATCGAGAGGCTTATCAAATCGCACAAGGGTTAAGGGATTTACAAGAACCACCACTCTATTCACAGTATTAAGGAGAGAGTAAGCCAAAGACTCAAGGGTCAATAGAGTTGGGAAGACCACAACCTAGAACGAGTTCGGAGAGATGAACCATCTCTTGCAAGAACTGCTAGAAATTATGGCTTAGGAGCACCACTGGGAGAGGAACCTAGCCACTACAGAAGACCAGAGGAGGTATATCAAGTAGGACGTGGAGATCCAGTGATGAGATTTGTAGACCATCATAGAATTAGGCCTTCTCAAGTGCAAAAATGGGTAAACAAGAAATACACGGGAAACAAGGATCCGAGAGATCATGTAGCAGCCTTTGTGTGTGTAATTAGAGCCGAAGAGGTGTTAGACTTCCCTACCCATTTGCAGGGTTTGGATTAACCTTAGAGGATGATGCTGCTACTTGGTTTGACTCTGTGGAGCAAAGAGACTTTGAGTTTATGGAGGAAGTGTTTGACGAGTTTATCAAGGAATTCTCACAAAGGGGAATAGCTTATAATACAGTCTCACAAATCCATAAATTCAAACAAAAAGATGGAGAATCTATGCGAAAGGCAGCCCTACAACTAAAAAGATATGTTAAATTTTTCCCCGTGGAAGAACTGCCAACTCAGTCCAGACTTATGCTTATATTTATCCAAGGACTAAGGAATGCAGATCTCCAGAAGGACTTACATATGAAGAGGAGCACGACGTTGAATGAGTTAACCAAGGAGTCTCTATACCTTGTGGAAAATTGTGCGGTCTACAAAGAGGGTGAGTTCAAGGATCTCGACTGTTGGGATTAAAGCCCAAGTGGCCTCTTATGCGGATATGGCCGGCCGCCCGCCTAACTCACTTACCTCTAACTCTTTGTATATACTAACATATTCTTTGTGAATACTAAGGATTTGGGAGATAACCCTTCTAACAGATCTCTGCGTACTGTGTACTGTGGAAGCTCACTGTGTGTGTGTGTGAGAGAGAGAGTCGACCCACGCTCCGCTCCGCGACTTCAATTGGTATCAGAGCGTAGGGGAGGTTTGCAGGTATTGCGTACATACTTGCAGTACGTGTGCGGTACGTCTGGTGGTGTATGGACTTACACGGGAGCAGGACAGCCGGATGCACACGATCACAGCCAGCCAGTGGGCATCGGCTGAGAGCGGTTTTCCCTCACCTTTTTTAGTCTTTAGACTAGGTTCCCTTGCTTAAAGGCACAGTCGCCTTTAAGTGGGAGGTTGTTGGGGTATAGGCGCCTGTGCCTTGCCCGGCCGCCCAGAGTCTGGGCGCCCACTGACTTGTATACCTTATACATAGCATAAGTGTATAGGGGGCTGCTCACTCTTTGGAGTCTCCCCACCCATATCTGTGTGTCGTGTGTGTCTCCTTCTAACGACCAAAGCACTATTGCCTTTGCCTTTGTCAATGTTCTTCCTGTTCACTTCCTCTGTGAGCAAGCTGCCTTCTACATTGGCACTTGTAAGACCTTCTGGCACGACAGAATTACTTAACGCTGTACGAAAAGTATCCCAACTGTCTGGCAAAGTGATTAAGAGAAACATAGCCTTCACTGAATCTGGAAAGACTATCTCCTGTGCTGTTAACTGGCTGAAAATTGAGTGAAATTCATTCAGATGATTTGACATGGCTGTCCCTTCCTTCATCTTCAAATCCACCAATTTCTTGAGCCAGTAAATCTGAGAAGCAGCACTTTGTTTCTCGTACATATCACATAGCTTTTGCCATACGCCATACGCTGTAGTCTCTTCTGCTACGTTGAAGTAAACATTTTCTGCCAGTGTCAGCATGATTGTGGAACAAGCTAACTCGTCAAGCTCTTCCCACTCATCTTCAGCCATAAATTCTGGTCTCTCCCCTTTGAGCTTCAGTGGCTTCACTTGTTTTTTCTGCACCAAAACCTGCCAAATCTGCTTCTTCCAGAATGGAAAGTTTGTGCCATCCAGCTTCTTTATGTTGTAAAGAGTCTCACTGTGAGAAGATGCCATATCTGCTAAACTGTTTACTCCTGAGAAAAATCCGGCAGAGTTTCCCCTGTAAACTGGCCTCTGTACACAGTAAACAAGCTGTAATCAACAAGCTGAACACCTCTCCTCAGGAACTGTCAGTATTTTGAAAATTTTTGACAGAGTCTCCCCTGTAAACTGAGCTCTGGGAACCAAAAGATAGCTCAAGAAACAATCATAAATAGCTGACCAATGACAAATCTAAAAAATCCCTGTAATAATCAAGCTCTTTCGGATTGCTGGAACATGTCTGACATTCTTGAGCCATAAAGAAGAGCCATTCTGAAACTTCAACTGTACATCTCCCACTCCAAGTATGTCACAAACCTGCTCATTGCCAAGTCTGACATAATCTTTAGTAGCCACATATGATGTAAACCACTCTTTGTGCGGAGAAACATGTAAAGATGCCCCTGAGTCGATAATCCAATCACTCATAGCATGTCCATCCTCTGCAGTCAAGAAAACAGAATCAAGATTGCTTGTAAGGAAGATGTCACCAGCTCTGATACCAATTGAAGGGGATCGGGGAGCACCACAGGCAGAGAGTGAGAGAGAGAAGGAGACACACACGACACACAGATATGGGTGGGGAGACTCCAAAGAGTGAGCAGCCCCCTATACACTTATGCTATGTATAAGGTATACAAGTCAGTGGGCGCCCAGACTCTGGGCGGCCGGGCAAGGCACAGGCCTGCTCCCGTGTAAGTCCATACACCACCAGACGTACCGCACACGTACTGCAAGTATGTACGCAATACCTGCAAACCTCCCCTACGCTCTGATACCAATTGAAGTCGCGGAGCGGAGCGTGGGTCGACTCTCTCTCTCACACACACACACAGTGAGCTTCCACAGTACACAGTACGCAGAGATCTGTTAGAAGGGTTATCTCCCAAATCCTTAGTATTCACAAAGAATATGTTAGTATATACAAAGAGTTAGAGGTAAGTGAAAGGTATCATGAGATACTTAAAACATACAAAGAGTATGCGCATATGCTATGGTAGTCAGGATTTGAGTGTCAGAGGATACACTGACTCAGATTATGCAGGAGACTTGGATAAGAGGAGATCTACATCAGGCTATGTCTTTACATTGGCTGGAGGTGCCATATCATGGCGATCTCGATTACAAGATTGTGTTACGCAGTCTACTACAGAAGCTGAGTATGTTGCAGCAAATGAGGCATGCAAAGAAGCTATTTGGCTTGGTAGATTGGTTGCAGACTTGGGAATCAATGCAGATATGCCAAAGTTATATTGTGATAGTCAAAGTGCTATACAATTGGCAAAGAATCCAGTGTTCCATTCGAAGACTAAGCATATTGATGTGAAGTATCACTTCATTAGGGAAGTACTTGAAGACAAGCAGATACAACTGCTGAAGATCCACACCAAGGACAATCCTGCTGATCTACTCACAAAGGGACTTCCAGGAGAGGGCTTTGTGCATTGTCGTGAGTTATTGGGCATTGGATAGATGGCAGCCATGTAAATCTTTGTACATTTATGTTCATAGATTTACAGTTACTTAAAGTGCCACATTGGACTTTAAGTGGGAGGTTGTTGGGATTAAAGCCCAAGTGGCCTCTTATGCGGATATGGCCGGCCGCCCGCCTAACTCACTTACCTCTAACTCTTTGTATATACTAACATATTCTTTGTGAATACTAAGGATTTGGGAGATAACCCTTCTAACAGATCTCTGCGTACTGTGTACTGTGGAAGCTCACTGTGTGTGTGTGTGAGAGAGAGAGTCGACCCACGCTCCGCTCCGCGACTTCATCGACGATGATTCCTCCTCGCAACAAAGCGGAAGCAAGTCTGCTAAGACAACACCGAAAGGAGAAGTAGCTGTAAGCCAAGAGAAGCTAGCTTGTAGAGGAAGTGCTAAAAAAGATTAACTTGTATGCCAAACCACAAACTAAACAGCCAAAATAGTGTGCAATTGAACAAAAATGGACAAACCATGGGACGGAGGAATGTTATTATAACAAGGGATATGTGAGAGAACGACCATATGCTCCGCAAGCTCAGGCGACATCTCCTCAAGTTCCACCGATGCCTAGATATCAAACAGGCAACCTACCAGGACCTATAGGTGTAGAAAGACCACAACCAGTGTTGGGACAACAACCACCCCTACCAGGATTATGACCAGTCGGCATAAGATACACACAAACAATAACTGAATCAGAAGAGAAGGTTTTGGTGCCTATGCATGCATACTACGAAGATCCCAATGGATATGCTGCAAATCCTGTCTATTATCCATCAGAAGAACCCTCCACACCAGAACCATGGAGCATGATAGGAAATACATGACCACCAACTTTTGCACAGGCAGCGGGAGAAGGAAGATATAGCTTGGATGAACGAACACTGTGGTTCATAGCCAACGGAGGCATGAGCGGGCAGAGGATTTCACACTAACAAAGAGGAGCTCAAGGAGCACCTCAACAGCCTAAGGGACCATGCTACAAGTGTGGTGGAGACCATTGGCTGAGGGTCTGTCCTCATGATGAAATCATTAGGGTCAACGCATATTGCACCGAGTGTGGAATTACTCACTTGATCCCTGATTGCCCTAAGAACCTAAGCAAAGGAGCAAAAACTACTTTGAATATGCTGGGAGCACTGCCTTCAAGTGGAGGGTCAGAAAACAAAACTCCGATTCCTGTTAAGGTCTTGACGAGAGCCCAAACAAGGAAAAATGACAATCAACCCGAGTAATGATGAAAATCAAGAGGAAATCAAGACTGACAAGTCTAGCGTCAGTCGTGATGATCCTTGGAAAGAACGAACAGCGAAAATGAAAGCTAGACGTGAGCAAAAATAGAAAGCTGTAGAAGCTGAGCTAACAATGGCTCGAGAGCAACTTAAACAGCAAAGAGAGTCTGACTCTCTAAAATCAACGGAGGGACCAAGGAGTGCAAGCTCAGGAGGATCTGTATTGGTAGATAAGGTCAATGAACCCTTAGATGCAATCTTACAAGCATATGAAGCAAGATTGAAGAATAGACAGACTCTAGAGAAAAGGTGGATGGCATATCCATATCCAGAGATAGAAAAACAGAGACTAGAGATGTGCAAGCAGTTGATTGAAACTGCACAAGCTTTACTAGAGCCTCCACCTATGGAAGTGAGAGATAGAATAATCAAACCACCAAACAATGAAGCACCTATCAAAACTGAACAAAGGGTACCTGACAAGATAGAAAACGTTAAATCCTTGCCTGATGAAGAGGATGCAAGAATCGTGCCTAATAGCACTGATGAATCACTGAAAGATTTTCCACCATATACACCTATTGTGGAAGAAAATTGGCCTGAAGAGCTATGGGAAACGGTGAGAAAAGCTTAAGAAATACATGAGACAAAAACAGTTGAGTCAGCGCCTTTCTCGGAGTTGAACTTGAATAAGCCTCCATGGGATTTAGACGCTAAATCATTTCAAGGGGATAATGGTTCAGTTGCATCTGAAGATAGCAGACCAGCATCACTCAGAACTTTGCCGCCATACATGGGAGACTACGAGGCAAGGTCAGAAATTCGAAGGGTACCTTCTCAAAGAATAGGAGGGTCAAATCAATTGGACACTAAAATCTTGATAGACTTGTTGACCACTCCGGTCAAGTGTACCAGCATGTGGACGGAAGTGGAAAAATGTCTTGAAAAATTTGGTATAAGGACGCCTCTTAAGTTCTTCGAAATTGAGCTTAATGACACAGAACCGCAGAGAGTTAACACTAGACCAGTGCCGCTCAACAAGGTCGGAGAATATTGTGAGGGTGAAGACGACAACACTACTCTACCAGTCGAGTATAACATCATAGAGACTAAGGCCATACTTGATAGCAGAGCTGGCATTGCCATTGCGACCAAATTGCTATGGGAAAAATGGGAAAAACCGGCAATACGAACAACTAGAATGAAATTCCAACTAGCGGATGGGCACATAGAAAGGCCTATAGGATTGCTTTAGGTAATTTTGGTATCTTCATGTGGCATAGAGTACGAACATACATTTTCCATAGTAGATTTTGGCAAGAAGAACAATTATGAAATTATCCTTGGTAGACCGTTCATGAGGCAACTCAAGATGGTGCAGAACTGGGGGTATGATTATTTGTATCTAAGACATGCTGAAACCACTACACATGTAAATATGAGGAATCATAGCTACCATGATGTCACGAGAACACCTGTGGAAGAATTCGACTCAGCCACCATTAGTGGATCAGAAGTCCCAGCAAGAAAAAGGAGATATGGATGTGCGGAGCATCTCAATGTAGTGAATTCGACCACAACGAAAGGACACTAGAGAGGGTCTTGGAAGACGATGCCTATATACGAGAACCCTTTCCTGAAGAGAAGCTCGAACCCCTAGAATAGTCTCAAATTTTGGCTACATTTGATGTATGCGTCAATGAAGTCACTCCCATCAAATTTTGTGACGAGAATGGCTACGATATCGTACCATACTACATGTTGAGAAAAATTGTGGAGGAAGACGAGAACGAAGAAGACACTGAGAATACAAGGATCAATCAAACGGAAACGAAACTTGAGATTAAGATAGTGGGCTATGTGGACATCCCCACTAAAGAAATCGAGCAGGATGGAGAAGAAAGAAGAATTTTATGATTCTTCTGATCAATGTGAAAACAAAGATAATGCGGATGATAAGAAGTCGGAAAATATGGAGGAAGACGACCATCAGGATCAAGACAATGACGTCTTCTATAAATTCCCAAACCAAAGTGTGAGACGCCAAAAAAGATACAAGAGTAGGCGACACCATAAAAGTCTACCAACTAGGCTTAGACCTATGCCTGAGTTCAGGAGTAAGACACATTTCCTTATGAAAATTCATGCTGTTGATTGTGCTAAGGATAAGGTGTCAGGAAGATGTTTTAAGGTTGCTAAAGACCCAGGTTTTAAGGCAAGATTGTTGACACTTAAGAACTAGCAAGGCAAAAAAAAGAGTTGCAACCGAAATATTGGATGTCTTTGGAGATCCAATTATAACGAAAGTTGAGTGGAAAAAGAGATACAATGATTTGAAACAAAAGCTGAAAAATGTATGGACAACTGAAATGGAAAGTAGCGATGGATCAAACGCTAGTGATGGGAGTAAAAAGATAGATGTACCTCCTCACTATTGTAAGTACACCATTCAGGAAAGAAAATTGGTGGTCCAGCAACCAATGAGAGAGCCTAAATCCAACGAGTCCTATGATGGGCCAGAGAACGCCAAGAAAATAGACCTAGCAGAGCTAGGAGAAAGTCCTCGACCTGCTTACATTGCCACATATCTAAGCCGGGAAGAAGAGGACTCACTGATCAAAACGCTTAAAGAATTTCGTGATGTATTTGCCTGGTCGTACAAAGATCTGAAGGGGGTGGATCCTAACATTTGTGAACATTCAATCCCTCTCAAGTTTGATGTAAATCCAATCAAACAACGTCCATACACGTACAATGAGACATTCGCCAAAAGGATCAAGGAAGAGATAGACAAACTTATGGAGGCTGAATTTATTTATGAGATAGAGCACACAGACTGGGTGTCGCCTATAGTGGTGGTACCTAAGAAAAATGGGAAATTACGAGTGTGTGTGAATCTCAAGAAGGTAAACGCAGCAACAATAAGGGACAACTATCCTCTTCCTATCACGGAACACGTTCTTGAATGAGTAGCAGGCAAGCATGCCTATAGCTTTATGGACGGATTCTCTGGTTATAACCAATTGGGATCAAACTAGAAGATCAATACAAAACAACATTTGCAATAGAATGGGGCATATATGCATTTAGGGTAATGCCATTTGGCTTGACCAATGCTCCAACCACATTTCAGAGATTAATGACACATGCTTTTAAAGAATACTTGCGAATATTCGTGGATATTTACATGGATGACTTGTGTGTCTATTCTCTATTGAGAGAAGACCATATAGATCATCTTAGAAAGGTATTTGAAAAATGAAGAACGTACAGGATTTGCCTCAACCCAGAAAAAGGTGTATTCATGGTACGGCAAGGTAAGATGCTAGGCCACATAGTATCGGCTAATGGAATTGCCACTGATGAAGACAAGGTAAAGGTGATCATAGAATTGCCAAGACCAAACACTGTACGAGAAGTACAATCATTTATGGGACATTGTGGATACTACCGACGTTTTATCTACATGTACACTGTAATAGTAAAACCCTTGTATAGTCTAATCACGATCTTCATATGGACCAACGAATGTGAGGAGTCATTCAAAAAACTAAAAGATCCACTGGTATCTGCACCAATTCTAAAAGCACCAGATTGGTCAAAGATCTTCCATGTACATGTAGATGCTTCAGCATTTGAAATAGGCTGTATATTAGCACAACCGAGGGAGGGTAATACAGATTTTCCCATCAGTTATGCTAGTACACAACTCAACAGTGCAGAGAAGAATTATACCACCACTGAAAGAGAAGGATTGGGTATGATATATGCGGTAAAGAAATTTCGGCATTATTTGCTTGAGAACAAATTCACATTTTTTGTGGATCATCATGCACTCTTGTTCTTAGTAAACAAACCTTGTAACATGGGACGAATTGTAAGATGGTTCATTGTGTTGCTCGAGTTTGATTTTATGGTAGTAGTAAAGAAAGGAAAAACTCATCAAAGAGCAGACCACCTTTCTCAATTACTACATGGCAAAAAGGCTACTGGTGTAGATGATGATCTCCCAGATGCATACCTGTTTAATATAGAAATGGTACCAAAATGGTCAGAGAAAATTATTCCGTTGTTGACATATGGAATGAATCTTGACGACAGACACACGGTGGAAGACGTTAGACAAGCACGAAATTACACAATGCTTGCGGGAAGAATGTACCATCATGGAAACTATGGGATTCTAAGGTTGTGTATAGGCCCAGAGGAGTACGACGCGTATCTAGAGGAGGCCCATATACAAACAGGGAGATTCCATGGAGGAAATCAAATGACCTATGAAAGATTAAGAAGACTTGGAGTGTACTGGCCTGGAATGGCAGGCGATGTAGCTAATTACATCAAGAAATGCAACTTTTGCACATCCAATACCACTGTGGATTATGCCACATTATACCAAGTGACAATAGCACCCGCATGGAGTCATGCTATTGTGGAATATTTGACTAATAAGGAGTTGCCAGGAGATTGGTCTAAAGCCAGACAAAAGGCTTTACAAATCGAATTGAATAGGTATACCCTCATTAGTGACCAATTGTATAAAAGAGGAACTGATGACGAGTTGAGGTTAGTTCCTAATGAAAATGACTACTTTCCATTATTGGAACAAGCTCATGCAGGCATAGCAGGAGGTCATTTTTCAGCGAAGAGAACCGTAAAAATCATTATGGTTGCAGGAATATGGTGGCCGACCATGATTCAAAATGTAGCAGAATTCGTGAAAAGGTGTGATGAATGTCAACGCACTAAGGTACCAATTAAAAGAGACGAAATGCCTTTAAGACCAATGATGAGTGCTCGAGCATTCGCTAAATGGGGATTGGACTTTGTTGGTCCTATTACTCTACCAGCTTATCGTTCACAATCATAGTACATCATAGTGGCCACGGATTACATGACCAAATGGGTGGAAGCAAAAGCAACAACGAAAGCAGACGCTAGAACCATGGCACAATTCTTATATGAATATGTGTTTACACGTTATGGCCTTCCAATCGAGCTGGTGAGTGATAGAGGGACACACTTTGTAAATGAAGTTATCGAATATCTCTTAAATGAGTTTATGGTAATTCATCACAAATCTGCACCCTACCATCCACAAGCCAATGGCCAAGCAGAAGCAACCAACAAAATATTGTGCACAGTTCTTACAAAACTGGTTAGTGAAACAAGCCAAACAGTTGGACTGGACGGGGCATGAGCTTTTAGAACGATTAGATGACCTTGAAAAATTAGATGAGTTACGACTCAATGCTGTAGCAGCCATTTATGCAAAAAAAAGACAACAGAAAGAGTTTTTTGACAAATATGTCAAAAACAAGGATTTTAAAACGGGCGACTATGTCTTAGTATACACCCTTAAACAACATGCCAAGAAGCTAAAGAAAAGAGGAATGGGGCAGTAAAACTGTCGACACTAGATGGAAAAGAGGAATGGGGCAGTATCCAAGAAATATCGTCCAGCGGAGCAGTAAAACTGTCGACACTAGATGGAAAAGAAATGCCGAATTGGATTAGTGGGTGTCGTTTGAAAAAGTATCATCTACCTTTAACTCTGGGAATGTTGTTTCAATTACATTACGACAAAGCCTTTAGACATGAACAACAACGAATTTAGGACCAAGCACAACAAGAAGCCAAGGAACTCATTGCTAAGCGAAAGCACAGTTTCTAAGGACAATAAACATGGTCACACCAATGATGACTGAAGAATATCCTCTTTCGACATTCCGAACAATCAAAGCGGATATACAAAGTGAAGAATTAGCAAAGACAATAACAGACATTATGGCTCAGGACGAAAGCACCATTGACAACTTGGAAAATACGTGGTGTAGTCCTTACATAAAAGCTTATGCAGGCACAAAACAAGTTGAAATCTATGCATTGCTTGACACTAGGACAAAACTGAGTGTCATCAGCTTTGAGCTCTTTCAGAAACTTGGACCAATGAGGAAATTCCCAGAGACACACAGGTTGAAAGTAGCATCGGGTGATGAGGTGACCACGTTGTGGTCTCTTATGTTACCAATCACAGTGCAGGGACACACGTACACTAACAAGTTCCATGTACTGCCACCAATTAGATCAGCAACGTCGTGTATCTTAGCAGCGTTGTGTATGAAAGCTAACAGGGTATTCATTGATTTGGATACTAATGAAGCACTGTTCAGAAATGAAAACTTTTCAGAACCCTTCTTATCATATGATAAATATGTGTCAATGTGAAGACAAGAGTCAATACATCCGCAAAGCATTAACCAACAACAAACAAAGTTTACATGTCAAGAAATATATTATAAAAAATCAACAATTATGCAGGGAACCAGGCAAGTTTGGGTACGATGTACAGATCTAGCCGAGGCACAATTTCATCAAGGGCGGAAATATCAAGTTTGGCTCAAGCAAGACAGCTTAATTCCTGTAAAAAAGTGGACAGAAGAACAGACAAAACACCCAAAGGCAGCAAAGATTCAAAGAACAATTATCAACCCATCGAATCTGCAATGGACTATATTGGTATGGCGTCCAAAATTACCAATTCAGAACGAGCCAACAACACAGGTATGGATGCTGAAGATAACCAACGATCAGTTGTCTACAATTGTCAATGACAAGCTAGATCATACAACCAGCACGCGGAAACAAGTAGCATCCACAACAACAACGATGAGGATCTGTACGACCAAAGTCATCAAATGGAAACGAAAGAATGTTCCACTAGAACATGCAACAAAATATACAACAATATCGACTTCAACGGAGCCACAAACACAAATTCAAAAACCGTGGAAAACCATCAAACAAAGAGCGGCAGATTTACAACTTCTTCTCGCAAAGAAAATCTGCCAGCCAACTCAGGCTACCACAGGAAACCTCAATGACAAATGCCAATAAGCGAATCACTTATACCTTCCTCTTACACCGCATAGATTTTTTCTAAATGCATTGATTGTGCATGCATATAGGGCTACATTACAAGGCCTGCATTAGCACGAGTTCACGCCCATGCACAACACATACCCTTGACGATACCCTGTCGTCCGCGAGGACTCCAACTAGGAGGGTGGGAGGCATTCCAAATGCGGACTCACGTCATATATTAGAGGGCAATGATTGTGATTAATTTTTCAACCATTTTTGCGTTTTATTGTGTGATTTTTGGGAGAAGAATATGCCCTCCTAATTAATCAGAATTGGGGACCAAATGATCATATATGAGCCCCTAGGGATGTGTATATACTATAAAGCGAGTCAAAACTGGCCAAAAACCGTCGAAAAACAGCAAAAAGTAGGCCAAGGTTGACGATTAAGAGTGAGAATGTACATAGATGAGAGAAAAGTGAGCTACAAAGTGTTTTTCTTTTCATTGATATTTTTATAGGTTAGAATTTCTATTTTCGAGTTATTTTGGGATTTATTTCTTTTATTTTAGCCATTTTCTAGCAAAAAATATAGAAAAAAATCCATAATCCAGATGGAAACACAACAGAAGAGACGCCTGATTAGAGCAAGGTAAAGAAGACACAGAAAAAAGAGGGACTGTGAAGGTGACAGGGCAAGAATGACCACCGTCATGACGGGACCTCCAAAAGGAGAAATCCGCAAAAATTGTAGAACTGGAGCAAACGAGGTCCAAATCAAGAAATTTACGAGCCTAAAACACATCTCGCAAAAATTTATGGCCACAGGTAAAAGATGGGAAAATTTCGTGTCGGAGTCTCGATTACATATAGAGGGGCTAGGCTAGAAATCTCTCATTTGAGTCATTTTCCATTGTGAGAGAGAGAGAGAGCTCCCTATAGCAGTTGAGACTTCTAGGAGCTCATCCATCGTGCACGGTCACCAGATCGACATCGGATATGAGAGGTATGCTTGTCAACATTGACTCTAAGTGTTGTTTACTTCAGTTAGTCGCAAAACCTCGCCAGCACCACCATCACAACCTGTGCACACATACTGTAGACCGGTTGTTCGGAAGACCTAGAGGCCTTCAAATGGAACCAAAATTGAAAGGCACAATGCCTATAGCTTAGGGATCAAGCCTATGACCTCGAAAAGCGTGAAGGAAGCCGCCTAGAAAACCCTAATTTCACAGGGCCCGCAGAAGGGCAGTTGACCCAAAGTGATAAAAAATGAGCCAAAACTCATAGGCAGCAAGCCAATAACCTCGACAAACCAACTAAATGGTTAGACCATGAAAAAGTTCTTCAAAATGGAGCCTAAAGTCCCTATCTGACGGAAAATGGGCAAAGCATCATGATACTCTAACGGGCCGACCAAGTGACCAAATGACACCAAATTTGACAGGGTACATCCAAAAGAGGTCAAGTACGAGTTGGAATGTGGCCACTCAAGAAAAAGCTCTTCCACAAGGGCAAATGCCAGCAATAGGCTAGAAAGACTTCCAAATGGTTGTTCTTGGTGATGTAAGCACCAAAAGAACAACCGACTGTTTTGATGGAAGGTCAAAAGGAAATGAAAGTCAGCCTGAGTCATACAATGACCAAAAAGAATGGCGACCATCACCTAAGTGGTCTACTCCGACTTCAGGAGCAGCTAAGTGTTGCAAACAGGGAGTACACTTTTCCAAATTGGTTAAAACTTAATGTGTGTGTCTAGGAGAGCCTACTAACACCATTGTGGTCAACTAACATCAAAAAACTTGTAAAAATGACCAAATGTTGAGTTTATCGCGATAGACTTGATCATACACTTAGACAAGTAAAATTTTGATTATGACTTCATAAAGGGTACTAACAAGGAATAATGACCCCAAATATCGAATCAAAGTGCAAAATTGCTCTCTCTTGACCAAGTAACTGAGTCTATCGCGATAGACAAACTATTTTTATCTTTGGGGGGAGACTTTTCAAAATTTTCACAAGGATAGACTTGGGGAAGCATATGGAGGCAGTACACCAAATTTTGAGACAAGATGGACTCATATGGCAAGCCGAGATAGACTTGATAGCAACTCAGAGGTAGAACAGGGCATCTCAATGGCAGATAGTTAAAATTCACATGTGAGAGTTCAAGAAACCTTACATCAACTAGGAGAAGGCAGACAGATGACTACAGAGCCAAAATATAACAAAATGACACTAAGTCTTAGTCTATCGCGATAGACTAAGCAGAATGACAAAGGGGCATCTAATCAAAAATTGGAATCAACAGTTGGCTTCAACATGATGCAAGAGGACTACCCACTAAGTTTGAGCCCAAAACAACACAAAATGAGGGAGATAGACCAAAATCTCCTTGGAGGGAATCTGAAAACATGGAAGTTGATCCAAGAAGGGGTCACTTGACATCCACTTGAGATGGAAATGGGATCAGATCATGTACAAGACATGAGGAACCAACTGGTAGAGCCACATGTGGAAAATATATCTCCTGTCAAAAGATAGCTTGTCTATCGCAATAGACTGGGCAGAAGTTGCAAATGAGATGATTTTCAGTTTGTGACTATAGGGTGACCTTACATGCCCTATGCACATACACCACACAAAATTTCAAGGCATTTGGATTTGTTCTCCTTCATCTATAACATTTATTTGAAGCCCTCAGAGTCAGACAATGAAAGAGCTTGTCTATCTGCTAACATTTTACCTTAACTCATCTTGGGATTAAGAAGGCTCACCTAGATGCATGATTAAGTGGTAATCAATTTAGAAAAGAAGTACTATGTTTGTACGTTAACCGTTACTTGTGAATACAGGATCCATGGATGCTTCTTCGGGAAAAAGAAAAGGCAAGAACCTGGCAACAGAAGGTGCAATACCCTATACACTTCTACCCAATTCATTAAAGCCAATAGCCACATGGATACCTACAGACGTGCAACAGGCAGCAGCCTTTCAAATCTACCAAGGTTCCTATGTGGATGACAAAGGAAATTTAGTGGATACGGTAATGATCCCCAAGGAGGTAGAAAATTACCTGAAAAGATCACCGCAAAGTCATGGCTGAAAAAAGTGGGCTTGTGGAACTTTGTTTCACTACCACCAGTGGGGATAGATTTCAAGAGGGTACAACACCTAATTGAGACTATCCAAGAAGATGGAACTTGCATGGATAATGAGATAATGGAGATTCAGATCACCAAGGAAATCATCAAAGAAGCGTTAAAATTGTATGATCACGGAGCCAACATGAGAGAGAAAGAAGGAAGAATCTCACAGTCTACCTGCAAAGATCCAAACTGCCATCTTTTGAACTCATAGAAAACCCGGAAGTAAGAGATTTGACATTGGTATACAGTCAATGTTTGTTGAGCTACATCAAGAGACCGCCTAGATGCACTACACCACATGGGGTCATCTCAACAACAATGACCTGGGCTATGGGAATGACACATGAGTTCTATATAGATCATGCATCATATCTGTTTGAGGAAGTGACAAAGCTACGGAAGGACAAGCCAAATTACATTGCAGGAGGAGAAGTCCTCACCAGAATAATATACCAAGCCATAAGCACGGCAGATCAGCTACCACCTGCTCCTCATCAAAACGACTGGCTGGTATTAAGAGAGAATGTTGAAGACAGATCACAAGGGCGAGTATCGGCCTCTACTAACACCATTGGAGGACGCAGGCTGGAAAGAGTCACCAGAAGTACACAGGAAAAGATGGAAGAAGAAAGAAAAGCTGAAGAAGAATATTTGAGACTAAAGAAGCGGAAAGCGGAAGGCTTT
The DNA here is from genome assembly GCF_014529385.1 of Adiantum capillus-veneris. Lineage (NCBI taxonomy): Eukaryota > Viridiplantae > Streptophyta > Polypodiopsida > Polypodiales > Pteridaceae > Adiantum > Adiantum capillus-veneris. The sequence goes on along the minus strand of NC_140949.1, from coordinate 60,511,164 downwards.
GTACTCAAGAGATCTCTACGAGGCGATGTAGGCGCCACTTGGAGACCCTCTAGTAGGTCTTACAAATTGAGAACAAAGAATAAACACAATCCAGATTTTGAGTTGGACTGGTTTGAGAGATACATCCAAGAGAGGAATGCTACGGATGAACCATAACTGCTACTTGAAGAGGAGGATCTCCAAACCTTGAGAGATCAGTTGAGGCCAACTTCACGAGATCAGGAAACACCACCTCCATCTCCAAGGCCAGAGACAAGTGAAAGGCAATCAACCCCACCTGCTGACTCTCCTCCGCATTCAGAGAGCTCACATCGTGATGAGAGGGTTCCTACACCACCCAATGAAGAGGAGGAAGAAGAAAGGATAGATGGCCACCCAAACACTGGAACAATATCAAACATTGATAAAGGCAAGCACATAGAGGTAGTTCTGACAAGAGAAAAAGCTTCCTCCTCACAAGAAATTGAGTTAAAAGCTACTATAAACGTGGATTTACAATCAATGGAGACTCTACTAAACCAAACGAGACTGCAGAGTCGGTTGTTAGCCGATCAGAACAAGGCAAACAAAAGGAAATTAGAAACAACCCATCAAGAAGTTCTGAAGTTGCAGGAGCAAAGAGATGACAACCTTAAACTGATCAGCATTAAAGATGCTGAGATCTTGGGGCTCAAAAGCAGAGTAAACCTCCTCAAGGCAAATTTACAGGAGTCAGAAAGTTTCAATGCCATTTGTGAAGATACAATCAATGTATTTCTTGAAGAAATCAATGACAGAGATGAACAAATCCAAAGGTTGGTGGCAGAAAAGCAAGATGCCCTGGAGACAATCAAAAGTTTGCAAGTCATAATTGATGACTTACAAATTGAAGTGAAGGATTTGAGAGCAGTAACAGACATACAAGCAAGGGAGATAGAAAGAGCAAAGAAACCAAAAATGTTGCTACTAGCAACACCGGTGGTCCAACCGCAAGAAGAAGTGGTGCCACTGAAGAGAGAGCTGGAATTGGAAAGAAAACAGAGATTAATGATAGCCGAAAGTGCGCTTAGAGTAGAGGATCAATTGCAAAGGAAAATCTCGGACTTACAAAGTGAACAACAACAAGGAATAGCTCATGATAGTGAAATAGAACGCATTGTTTCCAAGTCCCTCAGGGAAGAAAATGAAAATTTTCACATCAGGGTAAAGGAGTTAGAAGAGTCTGCAGCACAAAAGGACAAACACTCCAAATCAATAATCGAACAATGGCTGCACAAATTGCAAGTCTCCAAATTGCAAGGCAACACCAAGGGCAGGTACGGGTGCGCCTGGAGCAAACAGCCATGGATTTGGCTGGACTGGCATAACTATATGGGGGTGATGATGAATATGAGAAAGAATCAGAGGACCATGGGGCCCCACATACACAGAGTGATCAAGCTAGCTCCAATAACCAAGAAGAAGACGAAGATTCAGTCACAAAATTTGAAGAGCAGAAGCTGGCCGAACAAATGGAAAAGAAATAAAAAATGATGTGGTACAAGGCCATGCAACTAGAGAAGGAGATGCTACAAGGGCTCTTTAGATCAGGCAAGAGAGCAGCAGAGCTACGGGAAGAGTGGAATTCCCCAATGTTATCCTATGCTCTGCTGAAATATGAAACACTGACACATCAATGATAGCTCGCAAAGGAAGAACAAGCGCCAGTATTTGAAGAAGAATACAGGATCGGGAACAGCAAAGCAGAATAGTAGATAGCTAGCCAAAGTGGAGGTGTCAATGGCTTTTGGATCATCCTAACAACCTGATCCACTTAGTCAATGCACCACCTGAGCTGAGAAATGATAGGACTTTTTTCCCAACGCCCCGAACTTATACTTATAGCGAACATAAAGCCTTACAAAGCAGAAATCCTACATGGCTGAACTATCCAGTATTGCCAGGGCCTGCCGAAGGAGAGAGAATATCCGGTTCTTACATGGTGAAAACCCTTCAGGGCTCGCAGAATTCGGAGGCTCTCCCGACCTATCCTGCAAGATGCTTTGTAAAATAGCTCGGACTTTTTTGGCCTGTCTCACAGTGTTCTTAGAAAGCTGGAGTTCAGAGTACATGAATACAGAAAGAAGCATATCAGAGCTATCATATGATCTAAGTGGGCCACCTACAGAGCCAGTTTTGTATGCCTACTTTAGACGGCTAATGTTTTTGCCCAGCTACCATCTCCAAACATTCAAAGAAGCATTTTACACCGGCTTCTTCATGTACAAATCAAAAAAATTTGACCCATTAATGGCGAGTGAATATGATGCATTTCTACATCAAATAAACCAGGAAGGAAGACAACCACATTGAAGACAAAGACAGTCATGTCGTGGTAGACATGAACTAGGAGGCGGGGGAGTGTTGAAGCCCAACTTTTCCAACTGTTGTATTGAGCCCACCTTGTAAATCCTATCAAATTCCCATTTTTATGTCAAAGACGTCTTATCATTTTGATCCACTTGTCTGGGTTATGCAAAGATTAATCAGTTAGTCAGAACCCAGATGTGTTTCCACTTTGTAATTATGATGAATAGAACCCCATGTACATTTTTGAGCTAAGGTGACTAAAGGATAAAAGTCACCTTAGAACCATTTTTGAGGACAACATTTGAATAATTAATCCTGTGTCGTACGAGTCTGAGAGAGAGAGAGAGAGAGAGAGAGAGAGAGAGAGAGAGAGAGAGAGAGAGAGAGAGAGAGAGAGAGAGAGAGTCTTATCCTCTTCGCTACGCTCATCTCCCTCACCGGATTCACAATGCGACCACACCATCGCGGTAGCCTCTCCGAGAGCTACACGCCAACGCCACACATTCGCATTGCCGAGCTGTTCGCGAAAGCGATCCTTCCACGAGCTGGTTTTTCTTGTAAGTAGCACAAACAGTGTCTGTTCTCAACAATCAAGTACTTTATGGAATGAGCGAAAGATTAGCTATGCATAGATACTCATAAACTTAGGTTTCACACACTTTTTAGATTATGACCTGTGAGTCTATCGCGACTGTATTTGAGGTAACTAGGGTTAAAATCTGGTGAGATTAGACTTATAGGTAAGTATATCCTAGTGAGAGGATGGTGCCTAGCAAGTTTGATGCGATTTCGAGTTCATTTGATGTGTAAACGGTGTTGTGAGCGTTTAGGGATAGAGTGGGTTGCAGTCAACAAGGGTTATTGATTGATGCATCATAGAAGTGCGTATGTGTAGGTTGGTCTCAGCCTGACAAGCTAACGAGATTTCCTCTGTACACCTACGGGTTAGTCGTGTCATTGGATGATAAGTATGTTGTCTGTGTCGTGCTTGTGAGCATGAATAGGGGAGTAGTTTGCCCTAGAACAATCGTACTCTACTTGTCTCAAGCACACCTATACATGGGTGAAAAAAGGCACCCTTCCTTATTCAAAATCCGGGGTGGAAACCCATCACCCAAAGTTCGGGGTGGCCATACGCCAAAACCAGTTGCCCATACAACCGGGCGGTTCACCTAGGATAAAATCGATATCCTAAGAAGTATAAACAAACATACACATGTACAGGTAAAAAGTCCTCATACATGAGGGCAACTGACTCATCCATGGCTGAAAAGCCATCATTACTCATCACCTGAAGTGAAAATATTTCAAGGAATCAGAGGTGTCTTGAGAAAAGTTTTCTTAAGGATGACCAAACATTTCTTTCCTAGATCAACCTGGCCTTATCCAAACAATTCATTCCTAAATTACAAACAAGTGTATGTTGGTTTCTTGGAAGATACCCTTCCGGTTTCCTGCCAATTTTGTCTTACCCTAATCCTCACCCACTCTTTAACGTATGCAATATTATTACTTTTAAAAAATGAATTACTTATAACTTAATGAAAATCCATCTGCAACTGGTCGGGTATTTTCTAGAGCTCTAGGGCCGAAACGTTCTCGTCCGTTGGCCTAATGTTGGGTCCGGCTTCGTGATCGTGAGAGGCCCTAGCCTTCTTTGGAATATTATCATCATCTTCAATTTGTTGGTTTTCCTGGGTCCTCTTTGGTGCTATGAATTCTTATCCTTATAAAAAGGAAGTCTACTTATTAGGTAAAATATTGAACTTGACTTTACCCTAGTGATTTACTTAATTTCTCTTTTCACCAAAAAGCTTTGGCAATTTGTAACCACAATTGGTAGTATTTTTGACTTAGTAGTTTTTTGATTGTTCATATACGTAAGATATCTATATCATAGCTTATTTTAATTATTGCTAAGCTCCACTAATTATCTCATAATTATTTGAATCTTTTTCTTAATTTTTTCTTTTTAAATAAGTCCAAAAACGTCTTACTTTTTACTAGATATTTATTATAATAGTTTTCTCCTAAAATTATTATTTAATAAAATTTCTAACAGTATGTTACACCTCCAATAATTTTTCCAAAAAATTTTAAATGTATTTACTATTTATCTTAGTTGACTTTTAGTCAAGAATAGGGTTTTTGGACTAGGATAATTACTTAAACTAATTAAGTAATTATGAGATAATTATATGAAAATTTTTATACTTAGTTCTATCTTTGATAAATATCTTATTGACTTTTAATCAAATTTAATACTTATCTTCATTAAATTTTAATTAAAAAAAAGAGTTTTTTGACCAAAATAATTACTTAATCTAATTAAAATATTATGAGCTAGTTATTTCAAGTTTTTTTATACTTATATCTAACTCTAATAAATATATCATAAACTATCTTTACTAAATTCTATCTAAAATAAGATTTTTAAGTTAAGATAATTACTTAAACTAATTAAGTAATTATAAGCTAGTTATATTTGGTTTTATTACACTTATATTTATCTCAAAAAAATATCTCATTAATTTTTAATTAGATTTACTAATTATCTTCATTAAATTTCAATCAAAAATACGGTTTTTAGACTAAGATAATTACTTAAACAAAATAAGTACTTATGAGATAATTATCTCGGGTTGTTTACACTTAGATCTATGTTTGATAGATATCTCATTAATATTTTAATCAAATTTACTAATTATCTTCATTAAAGTTATCCAAAAATAAGATTATTGGGTTAAGATAATTACTTCAACTAAATAAGTACACTTAGATCTATCTTTGATCAATATTTTGTGATTTATTAAGCTAATCAATTAAATTCTTATCAATTTTAAGACTAAAAATAATTAATTTCTATCTAATAATTATTAAAATTTATCAAACAATTAAGACATAGTTATGTCCACTTTCTAGCAATATAAAAAATCTTTCATAAATATCTTGTGTGATTAACTAAGCTTGAATGATATAATTTCTCTTAATTAAGGCCAAAATTGATTAATTTCAACTCTAATACAAATTAATAGATAATTAGATTAATAATCCTAATCATAATTTGAATAATCAACAAGCTATTAGTATTAAGAGTATAATATATAATAGAGAAAGGTTTAATCTTCTTAATTTTGAGATTAATTTAAAAAATTAAATATAGACGTTCATCAACTATAGTTTTTTCTCTCTAGTGATTTTTGGGCAGAGTCTCTCTATGATAGAGAGGTTTGGCGAGGTCTCTGAGTCTAAGAGAGTTTGTGAAGCCTAGGGGTCTATTTATAGTTTTTCTTGGCTCACAGGCACTCACAGGCTGAGATTGGCATTTCCTTGCAGCTCAAGCAACCCTCAGGCTCCCCCTAGCACCACCTGCTCCTAAAACTATATCTGGAAAGTCCAAGGTACCCCCGCCTAGCACGTGCCAACTTTGAAATTCAATTTTGGTAATTTTTAAGCTTATTTTCTTCTTAATTGGGTAAATATCTAGAAAATATCCAGGAGGCTATAATGAAACTCTTAAGCTTTATTGATAACTAAAACCCTTCAATTTTTTTTAACAATTAAGGTAGCAGCGAAAAAGTTTAGAGAAGATAGCAGGGTCAGTTTCTCTCTGAATTTAGTTTTGAAAATTTCTAGCTATAGGTTTGTCATGCTTAAGATATCAGAAATACCATTGCTATGATTGAACAAGTTCTCACTGACTTTCAAAAGTTACTTTTGTTTGATTAAGCTTTGTATAATTTCTCTTGGTTTTAACAACAGCTAAAAATCTTACAATCACCCCAACTTAAGAATTTGAGATGTCCTCATCTCAACTGAAATTGCAAAAGTCTTTGAGAAGAGAGGTTTAATCCTCCCAAGTGGCATCCTTTGAAGGATAATCTTTCCAATCTACCAAATGTTCTCTTATTACTCTATTCCTAACGGTTATTTCTCTGCTTCCAAGGATACAATCCGGTTGGAGTTCAAGAGCACCTTACTATTGCATTAAAATTTTCTCATCATCCAAGGCATGATTGGAATTTGGAATGTAAGGCTTTAGAAGACTGATGTGGAATATATCATGAACCTTGATATGTTCAGGTAGCTTCAATTAGTAAGCTTGATCATTGAGTACCTTGATTACTTCATAGGGACCACAATAAGCTTCTTCAGTTTCCCTCAGGATAGGTTGCTTCTTTTTGGACAAACTTAAAAAAATACGTTATCTCCTTGCTTGAAGATTCGATCGGATCGCTTTTTGTTTGCATAGTTCTTTTGACAGTTCTTAGCAGCCTGAATATCTTGTCAAATGGTCTTGATTTATTCTTCCATCTCTTCTAACATTCTCTTTGATGCTTCTACCCTTATAGTAGGATCAGAGAATCTCAAAGGTGATATACATTCATGCCCATAAAGAGTATTGAAAGGTGACATCCCAATGCTTTTATGAAAAGAGGATTTATAAGAAAACTCTACCAAGGGAAGAAATTGAATCCATTTGCGAGGTTCCCTATTGAAATAAGCTCGAAGGATATCTTCAATCACCTGATTTACATGTTTTGTTTGTCCATTTTCCTGAGGGTGATATGCTGAACTAAAGCATTTTCATGTTCCTAAAGCTTCAAATAGAGCCTCCAAAACTTGGATGTAAATTTAGCATCCTCTCACTAATAATTCTTTGTGGAAGCCCATGAAGTCTAAAGATCTCTTTAACAAATAGACGGCTTATATCTAATGTTGTATAAGTGGTTTTGATTGGTATCAGGTGGGATACTTTAGTGAGCATATCCACAACTACCATCAAGGAATTGTAACCTCCCTGAAGTATGGGAAGACCAGTAACAAAATCCATGCTAATGAACTCCCACTTCGTTTGAAGTATGTCTAAAGGTTGCAGTTTCCCTAGAATCATTATCCATTGAGCCTTATTTCTTTGACAGGAAAGACATTTTTTGATGTAACGAAGTACATCACCCTTCATTCTGGTCCAAAAATACCTTTTTCTTAAGGCATTGAGGGTTTTTCCATATCCAAGATATCCTTCTACTGGGGTGCCATGAGCTTCATGAAGAATTAGCTTCTTTAGAGAGGCATCCTTAGGAATGTATAGCCGATGCCTATAGTAAAAAAGTCCATCCTTTATAGAATGGTCCTTAACTATTGATTTTTCTTTTATTATTGCGTCCTCTTGACTGAGGATTTGTAAACTTTGAAGATAGGTTTTATCTTCCTGTGAACATTTCCTCAGCTTATCCAATGTTGGATTGTTAGCCATGGATTTGGATCCAAAAAAGGCTTTCCTACTGAGAGCAGCAACAACCCCATTTTCCTTACCTGGTCTGTATTTTATTTGAAAGTCGTATTCCTATAAAATTTGTATCCAGCATCTTTGCCTCATATAAAAAAGTGGTTGGGAGAAAATCCATTTTAGAGTGCGTGTGTCTATTGCACGTGTCAAAGCTAGGACTTTCCGAGCACCGTGTGAGAGCCACGGAGGGATCCAAGCACTTAACTAGGCTAATCTAGCAAGCTCAAAGGGAGCAAGGGTTTGTCACTCACCGCTCTACCCTCACCATCGTGAAGGATTCCTAGCCTTAGAAAAGTGGGAGCCTCTGCCACGGCGCTCAACCTCCTCGTCACCACCGATGCCCCAACAATGTTCAATAGCACATACACTCTCTCTCTCCCTCTCTTTCAAGCATAGACACACACACACACACACACACACACACACACACACACACACACACACACACACACACACACACACACACACACACACACACACACACACACACACACACACACACACACACACACTCATGAGCACACAAAGGAGAAGGAGATGGAGATAAGGCAAGAGCACTCTTCTTTTGTATGCACCCTTCAAAATAGGGGATTTAGGTTACAATGGCCCTTTTATATGAGTCTAGCCCATTCACATATAGGGTTCCACAATGGATGGTCAAAGTAAAATTAGTTTCAAATGAGATATGTGGTGCACCTTTCATTAGCAATCACCCAAGCACCTATAATACCGCCAAGCTTGGCCCCTGACAACAATGTGATATGGCATCCGTGGGTGTTAACTGAACTGGAATACATTTGCCAAGATTAGAACCAAGCGATGGGGAGCATTGGGCAGTCACCAAGCCTCTTATTTACCCAGTGTTGACTACAATGTCGCTTGTGTTGACTTTAACACCAAGGTCAGCACCAAGCAATGGGGAGAGTTGGGTAGTCACCAAGCCTCCTATTCGCCTGGTGCTAACTCCAGTACATGACCCATAATCACATCACCACAAGGGTCTCCATCGTCGGTTAACATGCCCTCCTTCCTGATGTAGATTCCATCCTCGGAATCTAGTGAGGTGAAGCCCGTTCATTGAGGTGGTAGAGAATTTGGGATTGATTGCCTACACAACAAATTCACTGTGAGAGTATGCAAGAGGAACTATATAGAAATAAATCATAAGGGGAATGTAAAGTACATGAGGAAATGAGTAAATGCAAAGAATTATGAAAGACTACACTGTTATTAAGGAAAAATAAATTGCACTTTGATGAAATTAATCAATCAAGAGTTATAGGATTATGGATAAGTCTATCGATTAGTTGCGTATGTCTAAGGTTAAAACAACTAATTTAGTAGTAGCAAAGCTAGGAAGATTATCTAAATGTAAGATTCCCTAATTGTGCCTTTTAGCATGATTAGCCAACTAGCTCTCACAACTCCAAACAAGAGCTTAAGTAAGTTTCACTTTTAGCTTAATGGAAATTTTCATGTCATTTTTTCTCTCTTTAAAAAAAAATCAAAATCAAAATTATTTGCAATGTGTGCTTATTTTATATGCCCGAGGTTTTTTTCTTCTATAAAAAACAGCACCCACAATAGGAACATCTAGGGCTCTAGTACCATAGACAATACATGTGAGTGAAGTGCCAAATCAAGCCGGGATTTCTCTTCCAACTTAAGATTTTACCTTTGTGGCACTTTTGATTTTTTCTTCCATTTCCTTTGTATTCTTGCTAGTGTCATTTTTTGTTTAAGTGAGTAAGCTTCTATATGCTAAAAACACTCCCAAGGTCTCAAACAATCAGATAATTTTACCAACTATGACTAGTGGTCAAGTAAATGAGCTAACCTAAAGTCACGGCCTCCTAACCTCAAGGCTCATTGATAAGAATAAGCTCTAGTTTATCAACCTAAGCAAAGACAAATTTATACATTAATAATAGAAGATAACAAAACATAACTAAATGCCCTTAATCAAACCATGTAGAACCACAATCATCAAATATAACTATCCACAAGAATGAATCGTGGAAAGTAGTACACCTGGAGGGATGGAGGGGCTCATTTTATTGAAGAAGATGTCCTCACCTATGTGGAGATCCATATAAGTTCTCTCAAGTTCCTACACAACAATATCTAACAACAAGGCACTATACCTCCCGGAGGTATGTCACTGTGAAAAGACAAAAGAAAATGCAAGAAAAACAAGCTGAAACAAAATCTAGACTCCTAACCTACCTATCTGTCACCACTTATGGAATTAAGGAAAGAGGATATTATATAGATGGGGTGGCATCCCTAAGGCTAGGCCTCATCCTCACCATCTAGATAAACAAAATCATTTTCAGTGAGGCCATATTGTTCCTCAGTCTCTACTATGTATTCTTCATCATCTTCTTGTGCACATACGCTAATCAAGAACGTCAAAATGCGTCGATACTCATCTTGTGCAAAAGAATAGGTATGTGTCACTAAAGAAACAAACATTATTGGGTAGGGATCACTAGTGGTCCATAAATGTATCAACCATTCTAACTCCTCAAAAGTTTTCTCACATGCGAGTCTCTCTATCAAATCCCACTCGCCAAAAAGTGCAGGGTAACATATGTGAAACACTTGAGAAAAGTAAAAAGGGTAACTTTCATAAAAAATAGAAGCACATGTATCTAGTGAGCTAGCCATCTCTGGGAACACAAAGATATTTTGTTAGGTCTCCAAAACATGAGTGTTGTTTTCTTGTGCTGCTTGTTGTGACATGGTACATTTGGGCTATGTGTTGGGTCCGATCGGGTGCACTATCATTGCTAGTCGCTCTTGCTCATTTACTTTTTTAATTTAATGAGGCTATATATATACAGTCCTGCAATTGGAGAGTTGAGAGGTTAGGGAGGAAGGTTAAAAGGGAAGAGAATGAATGATGGATGTCAGTAAACACTCCCCCCTTCCTTGGGTAGATCATACCTTTTGGAAGGTTGTCGTCACTTTTTGAAACCAGTTGTTCCAAGCTGTAATGGGTGAAGACTTTGACAAATAGTTTTCCACCATCCTAGGCACTTCATCAAGTTGCAAGGGTGGGTGGCAAGGTACTCTCCCATGATCTTACTTGTAACGTTGCTTTAGGTGGTGAACTTACAATGGGAGATGCTAATATTTTCTTGTTTTTCCGAATATTTACAATGGTAGGTGGAGGCTGTGTAGAAGCCTGTATATCCGTGGATGAACTACATGAAGCTTCATTTGAGTTCCCTATTCCTGAACTAAGTGATACAAATCCTTCTCGCTTCGGTACCCAAACTAGATTTGGAACAAGTGTGTAATATTCCATGATCTTTCCCTTCCCACGGTTTTCATTCAGCTTCATAGATACAAGATCTGACTCACATGGTCCTATAGATGACAAGGCATGACATAATTTACATTTAGGAACCTAGGTTTTATCATTCCAATCATAGTAGCATTGGGATTCTAATAGTCCTTTAGGAATCCAACATAACATTTTCTTACTTTTTTTGGGACGAGTGTGACTCTATTACAAGGCTTTTGTTTTGAACCAGATTGAGCATCAAAAGTGGTTGTCAATGAAGATTTAGGGACCCGTTTGTATGTTTCTCTTGACAATTCACACAGAGTCTTGGGGTCTTCACTCTTTGTTTTAGCCAGGAGAGTTGAAGATCTAGAGGGTTGTGCTATAGGGACATATGTTTCAACCTCTTGGATATGCAATGTTCTACTTTGTGTTCCCTCGAGAGGTGATAACTTAAGGACTATTTCTTGAGTGGAAGGGCTAAGAGTTTTTTTTTGTGTTGTGATACTCCTCGTTCCCCAATGTATTATACACTTAGTTGTAGATATCCACTTACGTCCCAGGTTTATGTTTCCCTCCATAGTACCCGCATGTATGAACAAAAATGTTTGAGCCATGGCCCTATTGTTTTCATAACTGACAAAAGTGTGCAAGATTCCAAAGACAATAGTTATCTTCTTGTTAACACCCTTGACTTTGATGGTACTCTTGAATAGGGATGGCTTTTCTAACTGACACCACACTCCATAGGATAACAAATTATGTTTAGCTCCTTTGTGCAATAATGCGTTACATAGCAGTTTCTCATAAGTGCTAATTAGCTCGATGGCATATCGTAGAGGTGGGTCAGAATCTACCAAGTCCTCCTCTCATTCAACTTGAAATGCATGTGTAACTCCAAGTTTAGCCTCCTGCATGAGCCTCGGCTTGAGCTTGTATCTTTTTCAATTCTGCTTGTGCCTTGGTTGCCTTCTTTTGATGAATGGCACGTAGCTCCTCTTGGCCTAAAGGATCATAGTATCTTTTAAATCCAATGGTTTCCATTCCATCAAGAGTTTCCACACAAATGGTACCTTGTGTGGTAATTTTACATACTCTTTATGGTCCTTTCCCTACATATTTCAACTTTTTCTTTTTGTTACACACTACATACATAAGAAATTTATCCCCAAACTTGATATCCTTGTTCTTTAAATGTCCATCAAACCATTTCTTACGCCTATCCTTCTCCACAAGTGCATTTTTTACAACCAATTGCCTCTCTTCATCTATTGCTCAAGATATATTAATGCTCAACTAAAAGGTTACCATCCCAACCTTCTTGTGAAGATACTTGAAGACTAGGAATGACAAACTCCCATGGCATAACTGCTTCTTGGCCATATATCATCTTGAATAGTGTGCTATTAATAGCCACTTTGTAATCATTATGATAAGCCCATAGCACCGATATCAGCTGCAAATCCCAATTTCTACGATGAGCCTCTACCGTCTTGGTCAAGATAGAAATTAAAATCTTGTTAGTGCTCTCAGCTTGGCCATTTGCTTGTGGATAATAAGGTGTTGACATATGGTGGGATATCATGAAGGTTGTCGTGAGTTCCTTTATCACTTCATTTATAAAGTGCGTACCATTGTAACTCACAATTTTAAAGGGACAACCAAATCGTGTAATAATGTTCTCAAAGAGAACCTTAGCGGCACATCAACCTTGTGTGTCACCTTAGCTTCCTCCCACTTTGTTACATAGTCAGTTGCAAAAATAATATATCAGGATTGGGTATTACGAGAGCTTCTGGACTAATTGAGCCTACAAAATCTAAACCCCATTTTTCAAATGGTTGGGTCACTTTAATAGGATGTAAGGGCATCCTATCCTTCCACTGTGTGGTCTTGTAACATTGACATTCATCACATCCTTTTGCAAAACGTGATGCATCCCTGAATAAGGTGGACCACCAATAGCCTGATTGCAACACCTCCTAGTAGTTAGTTCTCCCAAAAAATGTCCTCCCTCTATGCCCATGTGTGCTTCTTGCAGTATGTACAAATACTCATCCTCACGAGCACTGCATTGTCTAAGAATATTGTCCTTCCCTAGATTTTAGATAGTCCCTGCAATTAGAGAATAAGGTTCACATTCCTTTATTAGCTTTTGATCTATATCCTTAGGAAGCTCCTTGGGTGGAAAACCATTAAATAAAAATTTTACAACCTTCTCACTCCATTCATGCATGGTCTCGACTAGGAATAGGGAAGTATCGCGTAATTCATCATCAACTCCAATAGGGCCTTCACCATTGGGTATGCAAGACAAATGGTTAGACATGACATGAATTTTTCTAGGTCTCACCACAATGGTAAAATCAAACTTAGGAACAATTAATAACCATTGTGTAATTCTTCCAATGGAACATGGTTTGTTTACTAGATACAACAACAGCGCTTGATGATCCACATAAGATACAAACTTGTTGACAAGAAGTTAATAGAAAAATTTCTTTACTTCATATATCATAGCTAAACCTTCCCACTCTGTAGTGGTGTATCTCCTTTCAGCATCATTCAGTTGGTGACTTGCAAATCCAATGGGGTAGTCCAATTTATGTTCTCTAGGTTGAGATAAAACACACCCAATAGAAAAGTTTGAAGCATCAATATGCACGTGGAAACTTACGTTCCAATCAGGCACTCATAGGATTGGGGCACTTATCAAGGCTTTTTTTAAAACTCATAAGCATGGTCACACTCCGCTCTCTGGTGAAACTCAATAAGAAGCTTGTATAATGGACGAGCTATCTCAACAAAGTTTAAAATAAGCTATTGATAATAACCAACATGGCCCATGAGCCGTTGAACTCCTTTATAGTTTGTAGGTGATGGAAAATTATGGCCCATGAGCCTTTGAACTCCTTTATAGTTTGTCAGTGGTGGAAAATTGGACATGGGTTTAATTTTGCTCTCATTTATGGAGATCCCATTCTTGGACACTATATGTCCTAAAATGATCCATGTTTGGCCCAAAATTGGCATTTGAAAGAGTTTAATGAGATGGGATACAATCTGCACCTTTCAAACACTTTTTTTAAACATGATAGATGTTCTTTCCATGAAGAATAAACACAAAAATCATCTTAAAAAGCTTCACAAAACTCTCTTCAATATTCCCTAAAAGCAGTGTTTATTAATCTTTGGAATGTAGTAGGGGCATTAGTTAGGCCAAAATCCATAATACGAAATGTGAACACTCCAAATTCAATTATAAAAGCGGTTTTAGCTTGGTCCTCTAGCACGATCATGATTTGATTATAACCAGAGTATCCATCTAAAAAGCTATAAACTTCCATTCTTGCAACTCGTTCAAGCACATGCTCTGAATATGGCAATGGATATTGATCTCTCCTAGTGACTGCATTAACCTTCTTGAGATCCAAGCACACTCTGAGTATCCCATTCTTTTTTGGCACAATAACTATTGGCGACACCCATTCTAAGTGCTCAATAGGGTATATGAATCCACATTTGATAAGCTTTTTGAGTTCTTCCAAGATAATCTTTGCATACTTAGGATTCATTGGGTAGGGTCTTTGTTGGACTGGTTTAGCAATTCCAATCATTAGAATTGTATGTTGCACTACGGAAGGTGGAACGCCTTTCATGTCATGATATGTCCAAGAAAATATGTCCTTGAATTCCTTGAGGAGCTCCTTAAGTAGATATTCCTCAGTCTCTCTTAGATACTTGAGCAATGAAAGTAGGTTTGAACTCCTCGCATGGGTCCACTAACTCTATTTCTTTAACTATCACCGTACCATCATAGGCTCCACTAGTTCCATTAGTAGGTGTTCTTTGGGCCTTTGTATACACAACCTTACGCTCCTCCGTGGTATATGATTAGAAATGATCGGGTGTAGGCTGTAAGTCCGTGGGATCTTGTTGTGTTGTAAATTGTGATTTTGCTTCCACTTCCCTTAGTTGTTGAGCTAACTTGCGGTTTTGGCGTCTCCTTATAGTATGGGTCAACTTTGGCTTCTCTACAACCTCTAACTGCGCAATATCGATGGCTTGTGGGCTGCACCACATGACGCTTTGAAGGTGTTCACCCCAATTATCTACTAGCTTCCAATGAGCATCACATGCCTCCATATAACTGATCCATTCTACGATAGATCTCTTTTCATTTATCCTAGCACGTACATTGGATCTTTATCGTTGCGTCTTATTTA
Organism: Adiantum capillus-veneris; assembly: GCF_014529385.1. NCBI lineage: Eukaryota > Viridiplantae > Streptophyta > Polypodiopsida > Polypodiales > Pteridaceae > Adiantum > Adiantum capillus-veneris. Next base: position 60,496,028 of record NC_140949.1, on the reverse strand, counting down.
CTCTTCTTATATAATTTTTGATTATGGACGGTCTCTAGTACAGAGTCGCTAGATGAATTTCTATTTGTGTCTTGGGCCTCTCCAAGATAGATTTTCATCTAGGGTACCACTAGGCCTTGAATGGTTTGTCCCCACATTTGCACCAATATTCAACTCAAATTATTTTTCCTTGTAGTAAATTTCAATTGATGATTCCGACTCCAAATCGTGTGGGCTATAGTCTTCTGGGATGCTAGTGGTTCCACTATCAATTAACCCTTCATCTTGTAGGTCATTAGAAGCTATAAGCATTGCTCCTACCCTATTTAAAGGTACGAGTTGTGGCACTTCATCGCCCTCAGGTGTTAATCAAGTTGTACCTCTATTTCCCCAAGTGTCTATGGTTTTCGCTAGGTGGACCCAGTCTATGTTGTCATACTGAGCCATTCTAGGTAGAACATCCATATAAGGGGTATCTTTCCCAACATCCGTGTAATTTTTACACGTGTAACAATACTACAATGGGACCGAGTGAATTGTGGTGTCAGATCAATGGTCAATTATAAATTTGTTCCCTAGAGGATGTGCTCGACGAGTCACAAGATCAACTCGCATGACAGATTCTTGGAACTGTAAGGAGACATGGTTTTTTGACCAGTCATGCACCATTTTTTCCTCCCTCATGAAAGGATGTCCTAAGATCATCTCAGATGACATAGTGTGCTTGGAAAAATCCATAACAATGAAGGTGTGCCTTACCTTGTGTCCAAGAACCTTAATCTTGAGATCTTATAGAATCCCAATAGGTTTAATGATGGTCCCATTGGCCATCTTTACCACTATGTTTGTAGTCCCAAGGTGAGGTCTTCCCATAGATTCCAAACAATTTTTAGTTACTATGCTAACCCCAGTGCCCCCATCAAGGATTCCCTTCATAGTTAATCCTTTGGATGTGATTGGTAGGGTCGCATTGGATTCATCGCCTTCAAAGTACTGTCCTAACTTCTTGACATGTATTTAGACAACAGAGCTCTCATTGAGGTTGGTTTGTGGATCTAAGGTTTCATCCTCTATTGGAACATCATTAGATCTATCTATCAGTGAAAATTGTGGTAACCAGACTTTCAGCTCTCCATTGAGGGAGGCTCAAAGAGAGAGGAATAGCTTGAGGTATCCATATAGTTTAGAGATGATGGTGGCTCTAACTTCTAAAGCCATGAAATCCATCAGTTTGACAATATTTAACGTAACTTTTGAGGCTTCAGTTCCTTTACATGGGGAAGATGGAATCTCCATTTATTCAATAGGGTCGGGTAATCCCTTTGTAAACATCCTCCGCAACAAGAAGGGAGTACACCCACTTCCTTTTTGTAGGAAAGATTGTTTCTATAATTTGGATATTCCTAGGCGTTGGTTCTAGCTCCCTTTGGGTCTAATGTACCAAACCCCTTAATTGTTTGATTTTCTCAATCTCCTCTATACGGTTTGGGTAGATTCCGATCTTCTTCCTATGTTCCATGGGTTGTGTCCATTGTGGCTTGTCATGATCCTCCTTGTTTTTTTCTTTTCTAATGGTCGTTTTAGTCTCCATGGTCTCACATGAATTAAAAATGTTTTCAGCCTCGTTCATATACATGGGGTCGTCACCAGCCCCTACGTTAGTCTTCGAATTGGGGTTTGACTTCGTTACCTTTTGTGATTTCTTCCTTCATGTTTTCTTCTTATTCTTGGATTGGGTGATTGATGCCACATTTCTTTCTTCAACAAAATAATTTTGGTTTTGGAGCATTGATCATGTGAGTACATTTATTGGTACCACTGGTGTACTTTGTGGTGGTGCCTCAATAATCTCAATTAAGTTCAATGGCATGATCCTTGGTGCACTCGGATTATTTGGACATTGGGTAATCAAATTATCTATGCCACACCAATTACACATGAGTATCAACATTGTAGATGTGTTCCCTTGATTGGTATGCACTAGTGTGGCATTCTCAGGCCACTCAGCTACACGATGTGGACCCCCACACTTGTAGCATTGAAGAGATGGTCTTTTGGCAGTGAAATTGACATTTTGGCCTCTTGTTGCAAGAGCATCTACCTAATAAACATGTATGACTTGTCCCCAACAATCTTTCATGCAGTATATAGGACATTCTTTAAGAGTATCCTCCCCATAGGCAATACTAGTGTATATTTCTTCCTCACAACCATCCAAACAAGCACTAGATGGCTCACAACCCATATCATTCATAGGGGTGGCTCTTGGATGTGGGGGCTACGATCCTAGCAGTGGAGGTGGTAGCGGTGTATCTTGAACAACATTTTGGGCTCTAGGAACCATATGTTGCGACATTTTTTCAACAAGTGTGGCAGGAAACAATGTAGGGACTCCAGGTGAATTCTTCCAGACCAAAGGTGGTCTATTTGTCATCACACATTTGAACACTATATATGCAATCCTTAACTTGGTGACCATACCTACCACATGCATTGCAATTCCTATTAAATTCTACTCTAAATGTAGGGCATTCACTAGTGCTATGTGGACCAAAGAAAACTGAGCACCATTTTTTTCCCCCTTCTTGGATACATATGATTTTTTTGTGGAGCATGATTATCTCTAAGACTTTCTTGCATGTCCTTGGTGAGATCTACCAAAGTCATGTTAGATATCTTTGGCTCTTTAGCAATAGGCTTTATTGTCATTGTCTCATGCCCTGATGCTTGCGAGCTACTAGAATTTGGCTTAGAAGACACTCTTTCACCTGCAATCATTAAATTTTCTTCTAATTGTATTGCATTGGTAGTTATTGCCTCTCAGGTAGTAATATATCTAATGACTAGGCCATTATAGATATTTCTATGTTGTAGTCCCCTAATGAATCCATCGAGAAATTGGTTATTATTGAAGCCCTGATTTATAGGACAACAAAAGTTTAAATGCTTTAGTCAAGTGATAAAGTCTCTCATTGACTTGCCTTCCTCGTGTTCCACCTTTTGTAGTCAATATGCTACACCCCAAAGCACAGGTTCTTGTATAGAGCCCTTTAGGAACAATCTCCAAAGAGTGGGGTCAATTATCTTCTCCTCTATCCTTAAGGTCCTATACCAATCCCCAGGCTTCCCACTCAATGTTAGTCTTAAGGCGTTGCACTTATGTAGCTCATTGTGCTCTCCTAGGGAATCACATATTTGTTCAAATACTTCAATGTGCTTTTGAGCATCTTCTTCCCCATTTAATTTTTGCATAAGCTTTGTTATTTGTACCGATTTACTCCTAGGTTCTTTTTCAGGTGCATGAAGCATGTTTCAAGCAAAAGATCCACCTATCATTTTAGCAAACACTACCACATCACCCAAAGTGAGCAGGTATAGTCGGAACAGGTGCTCTTGAGACTGCATGTGGAATGGGGGTTGGCATATGGGTGATCCTTGTGTCCCAAGCTGGGTGCAATGTTGTGCCATGTGGTGGCCCAATATTCATATATGTGGCCCTAGTCATAGCAGACATAGGATATGACATGTTAATACTAGATGGTATGGCGAGACTAGAATGAGTACTCATATAGGGTAGTTGTGGAGTGTAGGCTACTAAAGCAATTGGGGGTGTGAGAGCTACATGGGTATGAGGGATCATAGGTACATATGATTGATGTACACTTGTAGGTATTGCTGTGGGCATTGTGCTACTATGTAGCGGTGCTTTACTCACAAATGAGGTCCAAGGTGTACTTTTTGGTGGGACATGCATAGTAGCTATAGATTCTTCAAGGGAAACATGAGCTAAATTTGGGAGTGTGAAACTATTGCTTGTGGGCTCAGAGGGTATCGAGACTACAGGCGAAACAACATATGAACGATCAATGGGACTTACTAAGGGAGTCTCCATTTGTGATAGGGTTGTTCGTCTGGCCCTTCTCGTATCCAAGAATCTCATAAGACCCATCAAAGGAATGTTAATTCCTTGGTCTTGTGTAATGGAATTGGCCTATTAACTTAAGAGTAGCGGAAATTAATGAGAGTACTTTTGAGAAATTACTTTGTGAGCATAGCGGGTGAATATAATTGAAGATAACAACATAGGCATAGCAATTAGTTAACTTGGCATGAACAATACTTTTGCAAGAGAGAGAATTTAGAAAACATGACAATAGTTGAGGACCGGATTTAGGTGGATCCGGTCCCCCCTCCAATACGCATTTGTATTATGATTTCCCCCATTAAGAGAGACTTGTTACAATACAAAATTTGCGTTCCTTGTGACCTAGGTGATGCAATGAAGATGGAAAGCTTCATGGATCACAAGCATAACATAAACTTTGAAGAAAGCTTTAACTATCCCAAGCCTCAATTTCAAGACCTCAAACACCTTTGAAGGTGGAGAGAGCTAGCAGGGAATGAGGGTAGGGGAGAGGAAGAAGAAACATTTCATAGGAGAAAGAATTAACTCCTCACTTATCATAACTCTTCTTGCTAGCATACATAATAGCATCGTAATGAAGATGGAGGAGATGGAAATCTTAAGCATTGAAGCATGGCTCTTGGTTGGATTTGCACTCCATAGACAAGAATGTTGGTGTAGGCTCTCAACTTCTCAAGGAGCTTGGAGAAGGAGATGGAGCTCTTGCACTTTGCATAGCACACAATGAGAGTGTGTGTGGGTGAGTATACCTTGCAATCAAGTCCCCTCCTTGATTTGGTCGACCCGCTCTTCTAGCTCATGCTTGAAGCTCATTGTCTCATGCCAAGCCTAGCCAATCACAAGCTTGGGTCATTTCTAGAAATAGGGCTAGTCTTGGGACAAGTGTCCACCTTTCCCCTTTGAGAGAGAGGACTTGATAAATACCAAAAACTTAGATAATTCAAGTAATTTATCATTGGACCCCTTTTAAGCCTGGAAATTAGGATTCAAGCACCTCATGGAGGTAACATGGGTAGGAGCTTGACATGTGTCCTTGCTGCCTCTAAAGGCTTGGGGTTACCTTGAGTGTATGTGTGTGTGTGTGTTCTTTCACTAGCCCCTACAATATGGGCTCGCCTCCTCTTATGTAGGTGCTTGACATGTGTCCTTGCTGCCTCTAAAGGATTGGGGTTACCTTGAGTGTATGTGTGTGTGTGTGTGTTCTTTCACTAGCCCCTACAATATGGGCTCGCCCCCTCTTATGTAGGGATCATATTGACTTTAGGTGCTCAAGCACCTTACTCATAAAGCATAACAAAGCACTTATAGCTTTGGGGTGTTCCCACAAGCATCTCCCCGGGGAGGTCACCTGTAACATTTAATGGCCTATTAACTTGTGTGTAGCGGAAATGAGGATGAACATAGTGGGCATTTCATTAGAAAAGATTCCTAATGAGAATTACAAGAGTGCTTGGGTGGAGAGAGCAACAAAAATCATAACACCTAGCTAGATAGCATCAACAATACTTTCAAAAGAGAGAGAAACTAAGCTAATGACAACAGTTGAGGACCGGATTTGCATGGAGCGAGTCCCCCCTCCAAAAGGCTTTGTATTATGGTTTCTCTCATCAAGAGAGACATTGTACAATACAATTCTTTGTGTTCCTTCAAGACTAGCTAGTGCTATGAAGATGAAAGCTTCATGCACTAAGCAAAACACTTAGCAAACACAACTTGAATTATCCCCGTTCTCAGACCCAAGACCTCACACACCTTCGAAGATGGTGAGAGCTAGCAGGGTATGAGAGTAGATTGAGAGGAAGAAGGAGTATCTTACGAGAAAGATGTACATCTCCTCACATAATCACTCATATTAGCATAGCTTAGCTTAGTAATTAGCTTGGTAGAGGAGATGAGCATGCATTGAAGCTTGGCTCTTGGTTGGATTTGCATGCACATGCCAAGAGAGTGTTGATGTAGGCTTCTATCTCACAAGCTTGGAGCAGGTGATGAGCTCTCCATTAAAGCTTGGGAAGAGATAGTCTTCTTTGCTTCACACATGAGATTGTGTGAGTGTGTGTGTGTTAATGCCTTGCAAAAATCAGCCCCCTCTCTCTCTTGGGCAAGCCCTCTTGCTATTTGCTCTTGCTGAGCCCTCATTGGATCTCCCCAAGTCAAGCCAATGACCATTAAGCAGCATAAGTGATAGCCTTCTGACATGTGTCCCCCTTTCCCCTTTTGTGAGTCTTAATGGGCTGAACCTTAGGGTCTTTTTAGCCCATTGTTGCACATGGCTCTTTTGCAGATGGCCCCCCCTTTGGATCCCTACTGTGGCCGGTCTGCTAGCTTAACCAATATTCTAGCTTTTTCTCCCCTGGCACTTTCCCACATTAAATGATCAGTTTAATATGAGAAAATCATTTAGGAGAATTAGATATTGATTATTATGACATTACCTCTCTTTTGAAATCATGGTCGTCCTTGACTATGGTGTAGAGAAGATAAAGCATATTCATGAGTCCTTTTCTTAGCGGGTAGAGGATCCCTATGTTACCCTACGACATCATTCCATAATGGATGACTAGTCCATTTGGTGCTTGAGAGCCTGAGGCTGCCGCAAGCATGTCTACACATTAGTCCTATCAATCTTCCATAGTAGAGTGACAAGCTCTACTTGGTGTTTGGGAGACGTCATCTCCTCAAACTTGATCTAAGCATGTATACTACTTCATTTTTGTGCACAAATAAAGAAAAAGAGAGTCTTTATAAGACAAAAACTTTGTTCATTTTTAACATTTTGTACATTTTCTTACTCTTGGGAAGCATTGTAAGCATTGACAAGGTTTAGGTTATCCTTTAATTGTATGCCTTGCATCCATCTAGCATCTTCAAAAGGATAATTCTTAAACTTAATAAGATATCGTCGGATAGTCTTACTGCCTCTTAGTACCTTGTCTTCATGTCAGAGAATGGACTCGGGCTGTAGCACCTCCTCTTGGTCCTCGATCTCCGGTGGGCTTCAATAGTTGGTTCTTGAGGTGGCTCTCCTTTGTAAGGCTTTAATAGGCTCACATGGAGAGCATTGTGTATGAGCCAATGATTGGGAAACTTGAGTTGATAGGCCATCTCATTGATTGGCCTAAGAATCTGAAAGGGACCATAATACCTTTTTGCTAGTTTAGCATAGTGCTTTTGGTGGCCCGTAGGATTCTTGCCCGTTGTGTGCCTTAATCGAGCCTTGGGAAACTTTAACAAGACCCAATCGTTTTCTTTAAAGGTTTGGGCTCTTCTGTGCTTGTCAGCAGCAGCCTTTTGCCTTTGCTGTGAGATAGAGATAGCATCCTTAATCTTTTGGAAAGATTCTTGTAGGTCTCGGCTATACTCATCTGCAGCGAAGATCTTCCCATGTACCTTAAGTAGCAAGGGACTTTTTGATCTTCCCTCAATTACCTCGAAAGGTGCTTTTCCCGTGGAAGTATGTATAGTATTATTGTAAGCATACTCCACTAAGGGTAAGTACTTCTCCCATTGGGATCTTTGATCTACTTCCGTTACATAGGCTTTTAGTATATCGAGAATGGTTAGGTTAGCTATTTCACTTTGGCCATCCGTTTGTGGATGATAGGCCGAAGAGAAGTTTAGCCTTGTCCCTAAATTCTCAAAGAGACCCTTCCAGAAATTACTGGTCATTCTAGGATCTCTATCCGACACTATGGACATTGGCAAGCCATGGTACTTGAAGATTTGTGAAATGAAGAGGGTTGCCATTTGATGGGCTTTGATAGTCTTTTTGACAAGTATAAAATGAGCTTGTTTACTGAACCTGTATACTATCGTCCATATTCCCGTATTGCCATGGATAGACTTAGGAAATCCAAAGATAAAATCCATGGATATGCTCTCCCATGGTGAATTGGGGATTGGCAAGGGTTGAAGCAATCCAAGTTGCTTCCCTCTATCAAATTTTGTCTTTTGGCATGCCACACATTTAGAAACATACTCTTGTATGTTCACTTTCATGGTAGGCCAATAGAAATATGTTTCAACTCCCTTTAAGGTAGACTGAATCCCTCTATGCCCCGCATAAGGTGGAGCATGAAATTCATACATTACTTTCTCACGTAGTGAGTTAGTAACGCATAGTCTATTGCCATAGAGAAGATAACCATCTTGTAAGGTAAATGGTTCTTCTTTCTTCCCCAATGCAAGGGCTGAAATCACATCTCTAAAATCGGGATCAATAGCATACTCATCTATCATTGAAGATAGATCATTGTGAGTTGCTATGGAAACCGCATTCACTCTCGGCCGTCTTGAGAGTGCATCAGCTACTTGATTATACTTTCTAGCAATGTGAGCAATATGAAAATGAAATTGCAAAAGGAAATTTTCCCACCTCATTTGTTTGTCGGAGAGCTTGGTCTGCATCATGAAGTACTTAAGACTTTGGTGATCCGTTCGCAGAATGAAAGGAGTCCCCAATAAATAGTGCTTCCATGAGTCTAAGGGATGTAGAACTGCAAGGAGTTCCTTTTCATATATGTCTAGAGCTTGCTCAACAGGGTCGAGTCTTCGAATCTCATAGCCTATGGCATGCCCTTCTTGGAGCAAAACAGCTCCAAGGCAATCACCACAAGCATCACATTGGACCTCAAATGGTTTTGAGAGATCCGGTAGTGTAAGCACAGGTTGGGAGATAAGCTTTTCTTTAAGCTTTTTGAAAGCATTGTTCTCCTTAGCAGACCATGTATACCTAACGCTTTTCTTTGTTAGGTCATGTAATGTTTCCGCAATTTGTGAGAACTTTTCTATGAAGCGTCTATAGTATGCACACATACCTATAAAGCTTCTTAGTTCATGAAGGTTCCTTGGTTTAGGCCATCCTTTTATTACCTCTAACTTAGATGGATCCATTTGGATGCCATCTTGAGAGATAATATGACCTAAATATTGAATCTCTTGCAAGAAAAATTCACTTTTCTTTCGATTAACATAAAGTTTATTCTCTCTTAAAACTTGAAATATTACCTGAAGGTGTTGCTTGTGTTCCTCCAATGAATTAGAGTAGATGATAATATCATCAAAGAACACTCCAGTGAAGGTTTGATGAGTCCTGAACAGTCTCCATCAAGCGGTTGAATGTGGCTGGTGCATTGGTCAAGCCAAAAGGCATGACAATGTATTCGTAAAGACCAAATGTGGTACGAAATGTGGTCTTTACAATGTCTTGATCAACTATCCTTATTTGATGATAGCCACTTTTTAGGTCAATCCTACTGAAGTAGGTCGATCCTTGTAGCTTATCAAATAGGTCTTCTACCCGTGGAACGGGAAAACTATTCTTGATAGTGATCCTATTTAGTGCTCTATAGTCGACACACATACGATATGTGCCGTCTTTCTTTTTCACTAATAGCACAGGTGAGAAAAATGTAGATGAGCTTGGCGTAACCATACCATTCTCAACTAACTCATGCACTTGCCGCATAATCTCCTCTTGTTGAGCTTGAAAAACTCTATAAGGAGGTTTGTTACGCGGTGAACTTCCTGGAAGAAGTTCGATTGCATGGTCATCATTACCTCGTTTAGGAGGTAGCTCACAAGGGATGTCGTCAATAAAAACATCTTGAAACCCCTTGAGAAAATTGGATAACTCTAATTCCTTTTGGTTGCTTTTATTTTCTTTTGCTAAAGCATTAGGTTCATTTTGAGATTCTTTAACAAAAATCATGTACACGGAAATAGAGCTCTTTATTGACTTGTTGAAAGCTGGTGTATGTACAATGGGAATAGTGTTACCCATTTCCTTAGCATCTATATACATGTCTTTTTCCCTGAACTTAAAGGAGATTCTCCTTTCAGGAAATTTAACATCGGCAGCCAGGCGGTCCATGGTGCCCCTAGGATTACATCCTCATGCTTGAGAGGAGAGATAAAGAAGTCCTCTTTGTCCACATAGCCTTGGACATGAAGCCTCAATTTCCCAATTAAGGGAGTGACTGAAGCTTCTTGCCCCTTGAAGGCACTGTCTGTGGGTAGGACATCTCCCATCTCGTACGATTGTATGCCTAGCTTGGTGGCTAACTCCATAGATATAAAATTATGAGTAGCACCAGGGTCAAAGAGAATAAAAGCATCATGTTCTCTTACCTTTCCCCAAGCATGGCATAGAGGAGATCCTTTGTGGTGAGTTTGGTGAGTCTCCTCCTCTTGGATTTCAACCAAGGAAGCTCTAGGAGGATCTTGGCGGTTGTTCCTTTGGGGACAAGCGTGGTACGCATGCCCTTGTTCGCCGCACTTGAAACACCGGTTATCCTTACGATAACGCTCAAGATCTTCAGGAGAGAGTTTATTCTTACCTTTGTAAACTTCCTTCTCTTTAGCTTTGTTGGAGTTTCCCTTAGGAGACTTTTGGACATTGTCCTTCCCCTTAGGCTCATTGGAACACTTGTTTTCCGGGGGGTTATTATTTCTTTTAGCCCCCATTTGGAAATTGATTCGAGAGGCCACCATAGTGTGGTGTATTACCACCGATATGGTACATGGCCTTTGGGAGTTGACATACTCCGCCATTTCTTCAGTTAAGCCCGCACAAAATTGTTGCTTTTGCTCTCCAAAATCCAGCTTTTTGAAGACAGTGGCTTTGAGTTGTAGGTCCCAAAACTTGTCTACATATTTGTGGATGGATTCATTGGGAGAGAGCTTTAAGCTTCGCCATTCGGTGAGTACTTTGTCTTTGGCATCGGTGGCCAAAAACTGCTTCATAATGGAAGCTCTTAAAGGTTTCCATGTTCGTGGAGCTTCACCGTTGGCTCGTAGGCTAGACCACCATTGTCTGGCGGACTTTTGAAAGTGCATAGCTACATGGCATAGCTTAGAGGACTCCGTGAAGCCCTCATCTCCAAACGCCGCATCGAATTGCTGATAAAGGCCAAGACTTTGTCCGTAGCACCAAAGGTGCCATCATAGGTAAGGAAAGAGATGCTCTTCCCTCCCTCTTTGAATTTCTTTAGCTTGGACGACCTCTTCCATGCGGCATAGGATTTCCTATGGCCTCTTCTTTTTGATGGTTCAAAAGTTGCACCATCACTTTCTTTAGAAGGTGAAGAATTTGAAGAAGGTGGAGAAGAGGGTGACCTCTTTCTCGCCATTTTCTTGTCTTGATCTTTGTCGTCTTCACCATAGCTTTCATAAGAGAAAGAGGATGAAGAAGATGGAGAAGAGGGTGTCCTCTTTCTCGCCTTTTTCTTCTCTTGCTTTTTATCATCCCTCTTTGAATTATGGCGTGGAGAAGAGTATGATGGTCTTCTCCGCTTTGGTGGTGATGGAGAGCATTTAGCCCGCCGTCTTCGTGGAGCCATCTCTGCCGAGGTGGCGGGAGACTCACTTCTTTCTCATTCCTTCGGTGGAGGCTCTTGAGTTCTCCTTTGGGAAGGAGATACATCTTCAAGAAGTAAATTCTTGAGCCCTTCGTATGGATTCTCTTCTTCTTCCAGAATCGGAGAGAGACCTCTTTTGGTAGTCTCACAAGGAGGCTTCCTAGGTGTTCTCTCGTCATGGTGATGAGCTTGGAGAATCCCGTGAGCACGGAGCTGCCGTTGCACTTCACTTTGGAGAGATGGATTCCCCATGGCTTGTTGAAGCCTAGAAACAAGATAGTTAACAAGCATTGAAGCATCATTAGTAGCTTGCTCATGAGCAAAATCAAAGTTATCAACATTAATTTCACTCTCTTTACTATTGTCAGCCATTCTAAGAGCTTTTAGGTGTAAACTTTTTAGGTGTACTTTGGCACTTCAAGCCCTAATTGCTACTCCTCTTTACCCCTTTATAAAAAGCACTCAAGCTACTATACCCGCGGCTCGAATACCATTAATTGCAAGGAATAGAAGAGAGGGTCTTTCGACACCAAAACAGCACCGGCGGGCCTGTCAAGCTTCTAATAGCTCAATAGTGGTTAATCCATAGGCAAGCCCCGAAGGACTCCACTATTAAGACCATAGCTCTCGACGGTGATGCCCCGTTAACTGCACAAAGGCAGGTGCAATGCAAGGCAGAAAAATCCCTATTCTACTTACTCACAGGCAATTAATAATACCAACCATTTGTAGCTAGCTTGAGGATCTCCCTTCTTGAGCAAGAAAAGAGAAACCTTGAGCTCTGATACGAATGTAACATTTAATGGCCTATTAACTTGTGTGTAGCGGAAATGAGTATAAACATAGTGGGCATTTCATTAGAATAGATTCCTAATGAGAATTACAAGAGTGCTTGGATGGAGAGAGCAACAAAAAGCATAACACCTAGTTAGATAGCATCGACAATACTTTCAAAAGAGAGAGAAATTAAGATAATGACAACAGTTGAGGACCGGATTTGCATGGAGCCGGTCCCCCCTCCAAATGGCTTTGTATTATGGTTTCTCCCATCAAGAGAGACATTGTACAATACAATTCTTTGTGTTCCTTCAAGACTAGCCAGTGCTATGAAGATGAAAGCTTCATGCACTAAGCAAAACACTTAGCAAACACAACTTGAATTATCCCCGTTCTCAGACCCAAGACCTCACACACCTTCGAAGATGGTGAGAGCTAGCAGGGTATGAGAGTAGATTGAGAGGAAGAAGGAGTATCTTACAAGAAATATGTACATCTCCTCACATAATCACTCATATTAGCATAGATTAGCTTAGTAATTAGCTTGGTAGAGGAGATGAGCATGCATTGAAGCTTGGCTCTTGGTTGGATCTGCATCCAAATGCCAAGAGAGTGTTGATGTAGGCTTCTATCTCACAAGCTTGGAGTAGGTGATGAGCTCTCCATTAAAGCTTGGGAAGAGATAGTCTTCTTTTCTTCACACATGAGATTGTGTGAGTGTGTGTGTGTTAATGCCTTGTAAAAATCAGCCCCCTCTCTCTCTTGGGCGAGCCCTCTTGCTATTTGCTCTTGCTGAGCCCTCATTGGATCTCCCCAAGTCAAGCCAATGACCATTAGGAACATAAGTGATAGCCTTCTGACATGTGTCCCCCTTTCCCCTTTTGTGAGAGCTTTAGGTAATTAAATAATTAAACTAAACTCTCATTGGACCCCTTTGCCTCCTGGCCAAAGGAATCAGGCAAGCCATTGGGCTCTTGAATGCTCATTGGACCCCTTGGGAGACTGCCCAATAGTCTTCTAGGAGACTTAATTCTCATTGGTTTCTTTTATTAATTTTTTTTAAATTAATTAAACTAGATTTACTCTAGCTTAATTCTCATTGGTCCACTTCAAGGGTCATCCAATAGAAACTGGGCACACCTTGTGGGCATCTGGCCTAGGGAGCTGACATCTGTCCCTCATTCCCTTTGTGTAAAGGGAGCCTGTGTGTGTGTGTGTGTGTGTGTGTATGTGTGTGTGAATTTCTCTCTCATCCCCTACCTTCAGGGCTCGCCCCCTCCCATGTAGGGATATGCGAAGACTTTTTTACACACACAAAGCATCCAATTTCCCCTAGGTTTGACCTTTGGACACAACCTTTGAATTTTGGAACCTTAGCATTTTGGAAGTCTTAATGGGCTGAACCTTAGGGTCTTTTTATCCCATTGTTGCACATGGCTCTTTTGCAGATGGCCCCCCCTTTTGGATCCCTATTTTCCCTCCTTTGGATCCCTACTGTGGCCGGTCTGCTATCTTAACCAATATTCTAGCTTTTTCTCCCCTGGCACTTCCCCACATTAAATGATCAGTTTAATATGAGAAAATCATTTAGGAGAATTAGATATTGATTATTATGACATCACCTAATAAAAATGTAACCTATCACATGCGTTCAACAGAAGGGTATTTAAAGTTCTTGAAACTTATAGAAATATATATATATATAGAAAGGCATTATTTTTTCAAATTTGAAAAAAAACTACATATTTTAAAAGAAAAGGGTACATTATATTCTTAACAAAATTCATAGATAAGGGGTTTTACAAACATGTCTTCAACGCACGTAATATGGTAGTTTTACACATAGTGAACCCCCCGAGAGCATCTCAAGCAAGCACAACATAGTACCTTAAGCACCTAAGTCATCCAACAGAACAAGCACCTCAAGAATCTCAGCCATCAAGCAACTCAAGCATCTCAAGCACCTCAAGCACCTTAAGCTTGGGTTGGGTTCCCACCTCAAGAACCTCAAGCTTGGGCCGGGTTCCCACCTCAAGATCAGCCCTAGCTTACCTAACGTCAAGGGACTTTTACACTAACTGTTGGAGGTCTTCAATGAAACTAACCCTAAGGTCTTATGCTCCATTGGTTAGCCTTGCTCTTTGATATACCATCTCTCATTTGGATCCCTTTAGCATTGGCCCCATGTTGAGATAGATCTATAAGCACATGTCTATATCTTAACCCTTGTTCTCGTTTAGTCTCCCACATTAAGTGATCAGTTTAATATGAGAAAATCATCTGGGTTGATTAGATATTAGATTTTATGACATTTTGAAATCATAGTCGTCCTTGACTATGAGGTAGAAGAGATAAAGCCTTATTCATTAGTCAATTACTTAGCGGGTAGAGGATCCCTTTTACTCTACGACATCTTTCCAAGATTGATGAATAATCCATTTGGTGCTTGGGAGACATAAGTGCCACAAGCATGTCTGCTCTTTAGTCCATTTCATTCTCCCCCTGGGGGATTCACCATGGAAAACTTACCGCACAACGTAAGTGCAAGGGAGGGGTTTTTTTTTTACAAGTTACATAAGCGTATAAGCTAGGGGTAGGTCCCCAATAATTTATCTCTTAAGCTTAAAAATAAGGGACGGGAGTATCATATTTATGGAGGGGAGGGGCGGGATTGACTCGGGTTGATTACTTGTAAACAATTGGTCACCGGTGTGCACTAGAACACGGATGAATTTTTGGAAATTTGTTTATCAGGTCACACATCAAATTTTGCATCAAGCTGGACAAAGATAAGGGGTGATTTGGTCAAGGGTTGATTTACACCAGCTTTGGATGGGTCATAATTGGACAAGTAGCCATAGTGCAGAATGATCCGGCACATACTTCAAAATTTAAACTAAGACACATTGAGAGTACATCTAGTTATCAACAATAGTGGTTCCTTAGTACATTGTCATTCACTATGCTACACACTTGTTAACTAGTTTTACTCAGTTAGATCATGTGAGACCTAAATTTTATATGTAAGATAGGGGTATGATAGTTTTCTTCATTGATTGTCGTATAAGCGTACAAAGGGGGGTCATATTCCCTAATATGAGTCGTATACAGGGGTTTTGTCAAAGTTTTCCGCTCGCAGGTAGCATCTCATTTTGTATATAGAGTGAATCCCCTTGTGATTCTCCCAAAGTAGAGTGAAAAATTCTACTTGTTGGTGTTTGAGAGACGTCATCATCACAAACATGATTCTAAGCATGCATACTATTTAAATTTGTGCACAAAGAGAACTAGTCTTATAAGACAAAAACATGGGTCATTTAAAAGAAATTTGTACATTTGCTTACTCTAATGTAACATTGTAAGCATTGACAAGGTTCATACTATCCTTAAGCTGTATTCCTTGCATCCATGTAGCATCTTCAAAAGGATAATTTTTGAACTTAATAAGATATTGTCAGATAATCTTACCATGTCGTAGTACCTTGTCTTCATGCCGAAGGATAGCTTCAGGTTGTAGCACCTCCTTGGTCTTCAACTTTTGAGAGGCTCTTCAATAATTGTTTCACTTGGTGGCTCTCCTTTGTAGGGCTTAAGTAGGCTCACATGAAAAGAATTGTGTATGATCCAATGGTTAGGCAACTTGAGTTGGTAGGTCGTCTCATTGATAGGCTTCAAAATTTGGAAAGGACCATAGTGTCTTTTTGCTAGCTTAGCATAATAGTTTTGATGGCCCCGTAGGATTTTTGCCCGTCGTTTTCCTTAATCAAGCCTAAGGAAACTTAAGTAAGACCCAATCATTTTCTTTGAATGTTAAGGCCCTTCTGTGCTTGTCAGCAGCAGCTTTTTGAATTTGTTGAGACATGGATATAGCCTCCTTAATCTTTTGAAAAGATTCTTGTAGGTCACGGCTATACTCATCGGTGGCAAAGATCTTCCCATGTACTTTGAGTAGCAAGGGACTTTTAGGTCTTCCCTCAATGATCTCAAAAGGTGCTTTTCTCGTAGAAGTATGTATAGTATTATTATAGGCATACTCTACAAGAGGTAAGTACTTTTCCCATTGTGAGCGTTGATCTACTTCGGTAACATAAGTCTTGAGTAGATCGAGTATCGTAAGATTGGCTATCTCACTTTGGCCATCCATTTGTGGATAATAGTCCAAAAAGAAATTCAATTTTGTTCCTAGATTTTCAAATAGACCTTTCCAAAAATTACTTGTCATTCTATGATCTCTATCTGACACTATGGATGTTGGTAATCCATGGTGTTTGAAAATCTGTGATATGAAGAGAGTTGCCATTTGGTGTACCTTAATAGTCTTTTTGACAGGAATAAATTGTGCTTGCTTGCTAAACCTATCGACTATTGTCCATATTCCCGTATTCCCATGGATAGACTTGGGCAATCCAAAGATGAAATCCATGGATATACTCTCCCATGGTGAATTTGAGATAGGCAATGGCTGGAGTAATCCAAGTTGCTTCCCTCTATCATATTTGGTCTTATGGCATACTACGCATTTTGAAAACATACTCTTGTGTGTCCACTTTCATGGTAGGCCAGTAGAAATACATCTCTACTCCTTGAAGAGTAGGTTGAATTCCTCTATGCCCTACATAGGGAGGAGCATGGGATTCATACATAACTTTCTCAAGAAGGATATGGTACACATAGACTATTTCCATGGAGAAGATAACCATCTTGCAAGGTGAATGGTTCCTCTTTCTTCCCCAAAGCAAGGGCTGACAATATGTCTCTAAAGTCAATGTCAGTAGCATACTCATCTATCATAGATGATAGATCATTGTGAGTAGCTATAGACACCGCATTAACTTTTGGTCATCGTGAAAGTGCATTGGCCACTTGATTGTGCTTACCAGCAACGTGAGCAATATGGAAATTAAATTGCAAAAGAAAATTTTCCCACCTCATTTGTTTGTCGGAAAGCTTGGTTTGCGTCATGAAATACTTGAGACTTTGGTGGTCAGTGTGTAGAATGAATGGAGTCCCCAATAGGTAGAGCTTCCATGTGTCTAGGGCATGTAGAATAGTTAAAATCTCTTTCTCATAAATTCCCAACACTCGTTCATCCATATTGATCCTTCGGCTCTCATATGCTATGGCATGCCCTTCTTGAAGCAAAATTTCTCCAAGGCAATCACCACAAGCATCACATTGGACCTCAAATGTCTTTGAGAGATCCAAAAGCATGAGGACTGGTTGGGAGGTAAGATTCTCCTTGATCTTATCAAAAGAATTTTTCTCCTTAGTAGTCCATACATACTTAACGCTCTTCTTAGTTAAGTCATGTAGTGTCCTACTACTTGAGAGAATCTTGCTATGAAGCGTCTATAGTATGCGCACATACCAATAAAGCTTCTTAGCTCATGTAGATTCCTTGGGTTAGGCCATGCTTCTATTACCTCTAACTTTGATGGATCCATATGGATACCATCTTGAGAGATAATATGACCTAGGTTTTGAATCTCTTTAAGGAAAAATTCACTTTTCTTTTGGTTGAGAAAAAACTTGTTCTCCCTCAATGCTTCAAAAATCACTTGGAGATGTTGCTTATGTTCCTCCAAAGACTTGGAGTAGATGATGACATCATCAAAGAACACTCCAAGGAATTTGTGATAAGGTCTAAAATTTTTCTCCATTAGACAATTGAACATAGCTGGTGCATTAGTCAAGCCAAAAGGCATGACTAAATATTCATAAAGATAAAATGTTGTGCGAAACGCGGTCTTTAGGATATCTTCACCCACTATCCTTATTGGACTCGATAGCCACTTTTAAGGTCAATCCTACTGAAGTAGGTAGAGCCTTGTAGCTTATCAAACAGATCTTCTACCCAAGGAACAGGAAATATGTTTTTGATAGTGATATGGTTGAGTGCTCGATAGTCCACACACATACGGTATGTACCATCTTTCTTTTGCACTAAAAGTATTGGAGAACAAAAGGTAGAGGAACTAGGCCTCACCATCCATTTGTCTACCAATTCCTATACTTACCTCATGATATCCTCTTATTGAGCTTGTGAGTCTCAATAAGGAGGCTTGTTAGGCGGTGAGCTTCCTGGAAGGAGCTCAAAGCGATGGTCATCATCCCCTTGTTTTGGAGGTAAGTCCATAGGGATATCATCGATGATCACATCTCAGAATCCTTTAATAAAATTAGACAAGTCTAACTCTTCTTGTTTCTTACCATTTACATTTGATGAAACATTAGAATCATTTAGAAGACTCTTTGAAAAAAATCATGTACGTAGAAATTGAGTTCTTCATTGACTTATAAAAAGCAGGAGGATTTACAAGTGGAATAGTGCAACCACGCTCACTAGAATCTATATACATGTTCTTTCCCATGTAGGTGAAGTAGATTCTCCTTTCAAGGAACTTCATATTGGCAGCCATGTGATCAAACCATGGCACCCTTAGGATAGCATTTTCATGTTGGAGAGGAGAGATGAAGAAGTCTTCTTTGTCGACATAGCTTTGGACATGAAGCCTCAACTTCCCAATCAAGGGAGTAACCGAGGCTGGTTGTCCCTTGAAAGCTGTGTCAGTCCACTACCATATCTCCCATCTCAAAAGCTTGGATGCCCAACTTGGTGTCTAACTCCATTGATATGAAGTTGTGAGTAGAGCCAAGGTCAAACAAGATGACGACATCATGCTCTCTTACCTTTCCCCATGCATAGGAAAGTGATGATTCTTTGCAATGAACATCCTCTTTTGGAGATAAGCCCTAGGAGTCTCATTACGAGCATTCTTCTTGGGGCAAGAACGATAGCCATGTCCTTGCTCCCCACACTTGAAACACTTATGGTCCTTGCAAAAAGCTTCAAGCTCTCAGTAGAGAGTTTGTTTTTGCCTTTGTTAACTCCCTTCTCCTTGGACCGATTGTCGTCGTCGTTGTTGAAACTGCCTTGGGAAGAATTTTGAACATTGGTTTTTCCCTTTGCATCATTTTTGTCTTTGTTTTCCATGGGCTTGACATTTCATCTAGCCCCTTGATGGAAATTGATGCGTGAAGAACAAGGATTTCATTAACGTAATCACGATCGGGTGATTACGTAAATAACTATCGTATTTACACAAAAAAATCACGTGATCACGTTAATTGTTAACGTGACTTTGATGATGACCTGCAAAAACCTATAGAGTCGGTTAGCCCTCCGGGCTTTCATAATTTCCCTGCGGGAACCGCCGGGCTTTTTCGTTTTCCTGGCGGGCCCGCCGGGTATATGCATTAGCCTGGCGGGCCCGCATGGAAAACAAAAAATCCCGACGGGCGTAATATTATATAGTAAATAGTGTGCTAACCCCGGTCTTTTAGCTAGGCAAATCCTTGGGGAGTGTATGCGAGTGGCGGGTATTGTCATCTCCTTGTGATTTGACCTAAGGTTATAGAGTCACAGGTCCTTTTTTGGGCCGGACGTGATTCTTAATTCGGTAACCACTTCTAAAAAAAATTAATTCGTTTACCGCCATAAAGGTACGAAACCAAAACAACTGAAAACTTGGGGAATCATGCTCATTGCGAAGAAGCCATTGGTCCAAATGAGGGCTGTAATTGGTTTTGGAAGATGAGCATATGTAAATGTCTAGTCGATAGTCAAGGGTCGGATGTCCTCTACTAGTGTACCGGGCATATAAAGATCCTTGAAGTATTATATTTGAGTTGATTTACAATATAAGAGCTATAATCCTTGATTGGGTCAAAATAGATTTTATATCTTGAATTGGTTGCATGGGTGGGCATCCTTCACTCGGTTCAAGTAGTCCCCAATTGGGTGATTATATTAAAGATTTATTTGCGTTAGTTCATGCATTGGTTTATACAGAGATTGAATTATTTAGTATTGAAGGCGGTCCGGGGCGGGCAACAAGAAGAGTGGCCTCTAAGCACTCTTCTACGCTCCCGTGCTGCTCAATTGGGTTGGGGTTGGAAAAAACAACAACACACACACAAATCCGCAACCTAACCCTACACAAATTTGGGCACCACCTAGTTTTGGATGCGAACTAGGACGCGTAAAGAGAGAGAGAGAGAGAGAGAGAGAGAGAGAGAGAGAGAGAGAGAGAGAGAGAGAGAGAGAGAGAGAGAGAGAGAGAGATAGTGTTCGGGCTGCTTTGAAATGTATCGACAGTGATCAAGCAGACACAATTATATATGTAAGAAAGAGAGAGAAGGGGGAGGGGGTGCTTGTTGCATTAATACCTTCTTACAAATCTGTCATGACCAATCAAAGTGAGATTAGTATTTGTTCGACATAGTGAGGCATGCTTTTCCATGCATGGGAACCCCCCCATATTTTTTTCTCTTTTACCAAAAATATTTCCTATTATATAAGTTACTATTGATTTTTTCTTCCCTTTTTCACTAATGTTTTAGCCTTTATTAAATAAATAATACTTATGCTAATCAATCACGATGTAGCATAATAAGTAAGCTTTATGTGTTGATCTCTCTTTTGACCTTGAATATTAAATATATATATATATATTCTAGTATTTTCTAATATATTTTTTTCATGTATATATATTATTCCACTCTACCAAATATTTTATTCACTAGTTTTCATTTTCAAACCTCAACCCCACTTTCAAATTTCAATAATACCTCCATCTAGATGATTGCCAATCTTTTCAACACTCTAGGTCATGTTTTCATACACATGAAGGAGTTTACACTTTAAGGCAAGAGAGAAGTCCACTCAAAGGGGACCACCAAAAGACTTTTGCAGCCACACATAATACATTATTTGGCTGAATTTTGTAAGTAAAGAAGAACCCCGAATCTGAAGGAGAATTCAACATGAAAGATGTAGCTCGTGATCTCAACTTTTAGCTCAATTTTTTTCAGAATTTTTGGAGTTATGAACACGGAGATATGATTTTTGTAGTGGACCCCAGTTTTCTCGTGTAATGGTGACACAGGCCATCCCCACTTTTCTTCCTTCTAGAATAGCTATGGTTCTACAAGTCTTCAAGCATGATTACAAGAGACAAGGCTCTTTTAATGAGGTCTTGGCTAGTCTAGAGTAATTCTATCACCATTTTTGGAGGATCCATCCTCATCAACAAATATCCACCTTCGACAACCTCTCTTATAATTTTCTTACCTCTCTCTTCTCTCCCTAATAAGCTTATGTCTATCCAAAGCTAGACTATTGTAAATATTTCCTATCCTCTACATCCTACCCACATTCTCTCTTCTTCTCTCTCTATTGACTCTGGTATTTTAAATAATGAGTAGACAAGATGGGAGCCACAGTCACATGCACCCCATTTTCCTAGTCACCAAAGTGGGACACTCACCTCAAATAGAAATATTGCTAAATCCTTCCCTCCTTCCCTATATAAGGAGGCCATGAGAGCTCACTTGGGGGGGAGATACACACTCACACACACCTATCCATACACACTCTTGTGCTACATGCTTGTAGCATGAACCGGAATCACATAATCACAACACCATCATCATCACCATCACCATGCACAAAAGATGAGCACCACACCTCCACACCACTTGTAATTAAGGGTTGAAGGCACAGTTTCAAGAAGAAGAAGGGTGGACACACTCATGATATTCCTCGCCATCAACTCCCATCTCTTCATTATGCCTCCTACGATCTTGTTCCCTTCTCATTTTCCTGCCATACGCTACCTATTGTATTCATCTTTTGCAAGCAATCAACACACTCCATCTTGGTGCCATACTTTGTGTCTCTTTGGATACATCTCATTGTGAGTATGGTATATGCTTGTTCCTTGCCATTTTTTTTCTGCTTATGTTAAGGTGTGCGGATTCGCCACCACACACACACACTCTCTCTCCCTCTCATATTCCTATCATCTTGCTACTTCCATCTTAAGATGTGCGGATTCACCACCTTTTGTATGAGAAGTGAGCATACTTGCATGTATCCCTGACCTCGTTATCTTCCTTACTACATGCACGCGTAGCGAGCCCATTCTCACTCACTCACCACTCCTCTCACCTTATTCTCTGACCACCCCATTCCACATTTGGGCGTAGATCTTGAAATTGTTTTCCATGCATGCTTCATTGTGTATATGTATGCGTCCTAGCCGCATATCTTGCTAGGTGGTGCCCCTATTGTGTATTCCCCATGATGAGTCCATTGTGCATAGTCTTGGTGTAGAGGCCACCGGGTCTATTTTTTTCACTTCCGCCTCTCATTTGGTGCCCCCACTGAGGATCGAACTCAAGATCTTCAGTTTACAAGACTGAAAACCCTAAACTATTGTGAATGGAATAATGAGTATGAAGGATTTTCTAACTGGACGACAGAAGAAGAAGAGCTCCAAGCACAACTAGACGAACTCCGCATCTCCATCGAAGCTCGAGTACCAGGCGTAACGGTAATCGATTTGAAGTGGGAGAGTCAACCAACGCGCCAAACCCAGTGGATATACATAGGCCAAGTGCCAAGAAGAAGAAGGAGAAGGTGGAAACCATGTCCACAACCTACAACCAAACAACAACAACAAAATGGAAGGAGCTCTGCACAATAGAGAATCAACACTATTCTACTTTGAGAATCGGGTAACTCAAGTCACCGAGGTAATTATCATAGTCAGTTTTCAAGTCGCACCTGATGCTGCAGCACAGATAACAGAAGCATTGGCTCACACTCTCACTAGAGAAACTAGGGATCTACTGAGTTTGTTTCAGGAAAGAACACCACCCTCTCCTACAAGCTTGGACAGTGACTAAGCACCTCTAAGCTTCACATGAATCAGTACAACCTACCTCAAGACAGATCACACATACCAACACGTGTACGCTCAATCAAGGTAATATTGGACTTGAAGGTTCACTACCAGCACGTCATTGACACCATGCCGGGTGGGGAGCGGTTTTTTGAGGTTCTGGCATCAGATCAGCCATTTGTTTTACCTTTGGTACAAGGCAATGTACCGTTTGAAGTTTTAATCTATGTCCTAGTATAAGATGGTATACACGCCTCCTTGTAAAGAAGAAAAACTTTTGCAAGTTAAGAAGTGTGTCTTTCTAGCTCTCTCTCAATAATCATGGCAAGTGTAGCATTTCCAACCTTTACTGGTAAGGTGGGCGAGGATGCTGCAGACTTTCTAGACAACTTGGAAATAGCATGTGTCATCTCTGTGAGAGATGATGATGCTTCGCGCTTGCGCATCTTCCCACTTCTAATGAAGGTGGAGGCAAGATCATGGTACAATGCCTTGGCACAAGAAACCAAGGAACGGTGGGACTTATTAAGGGCAGCCTTTGTCAAGCGTTTTGGAGAGGGCACAACATCAGAGAAGCTATGGCAATTGTTGATAGAGTTGAAGCAGGGCAGTATGCTAGAATACGCATCATATGAGTCAAAGTATTTATGGGGGCGATGGGTTGCATCGCTAAGAGAGGATGAGGGGGCACCTGATTTCCTAAAGAAGGATCGGTTTGTGGCTGGGTTATGGCCAACTCTTAAAGAGAAGGTGAAGGGAAGGTTTCCTGCTACGTACGAGCTAGCAGTTGAAGTGACCCGCCTTAAAGACAAGAAGTTGCGCCTACAAGCCAGGAATATCGATGGAGAGGAAGCCGTTAGGACCCCACCACCTCTAGCACCACCTACAACAGTCGCCCAGAGGATTCAACCACAAGAACCAATTGAAGATCAGCAAGACCTGCTCAACCGAATCACCAATCAACTTGAGAATCTCTCAGTCCATTTGATACAACAAGGGCATGCACACAATCGCAACCAAGAGCAAGGGAGAGGACAACGAAGGCAAAACTAAGAATACCACTGCTACAATTGTGGGGAGGATGGTCATGGCATGTACTACTGTCCACAACCAAGGAGGCAGAATTTCAACAGAGGAGCCAGGCAAAACCAGGTTTCACCACCGAGAGCAAGACCACCACCACCGAGGGCACCACGACAAGCACCACCCGTGCAAATCTTACAACCACCGATTCAACCACAACCACCACCATCACCACCACAACCTCTCATTCCACCCTTACCCCCACCACCAGTTGGCAATCAAACAGTAAGCCTCATCAGTCTTGAAGGTAAGGGAAAGGAGAAAGTGGAGGAGGATAAGACCAAGGTTAAAGGAGTAGATGCCATTGGGGTAAAACGCGCTAGGCATGGTGAATCTTCCCAAAAGGAAGAAAAGATGAAGACTAAAGGGGAATCTAGCAAAAAGCCGTCCAAGTCACGACGTAAAATTGACATTGTAGATTTCTCTTTGGCTGAATGTTCTAAACCATATGATTTGGTTCAAGATGTTTCTGTGCAGGGCCCAAAAATCACCTGGCCCCAGTTACTCCACTTAGCACCTAGGGTGAGGAGACAATGGACAAAGATGGTTAACACGAGGCGACTAAAGCCAAAGATAGCTGGGGCTATCTCTGGGAGGAATCTAGACGACATACTACCAGTGATGGATGCTTACATCAAAGGGCAACACATCTCCAATATCTACATCGATGGTGGCGCACAAATATGTGTCATGAGTGAAAAAATGATGCACCGTTTGGGTTTAGAGGTGAGTCGGCCGGCACCATTCCGAGCCAAAATGGAAAATAATTTAAAAGTTCAATGTGTTGGTGTCATAAATGCAGTTAGGATAAAGGCATTCAACACCGAGGTAGATGTGGACATCTTTGTCATGCCACACAAAGGGGGGGGCTATCCTATCATTCTAGGGAGGCCTTGGCTTATGGCTATGAGATCTAAGCAGGACTGGGACACCGGCATAATCCAGATGAAGGATGCAAAAGGGAGGCCAATACTTTACGACATGAAGATAGGTCAACAATGCGACATGGATCTAGAAACCTCCGAGGAGGAGTTTTCTAGTGGTGACTCTTCAACCACTTCAGAGGAGGAGTCAACAGGGAGTGAAGGAAGTGATAGCTCCATTGAGGTAATGGGCCTCACATTCAACCACAACAAGGTGGACCCTTCAAACTTGCAACCACATGTGAACGTGGTGAAGACACTTCAACTACCCCTATGGCACGAGATTGGTGAAAGACTCATGCAGAGAAATGCAATTGAGGTCTACTGGCACTTTAGGTTTTCCTTTCTAACTGTGAACATAGTGTGTAACATTAATTTGGGAAGCTCTTTAAGTTGGGTTGCGACAAGAGTGGAAGGATCGACATCAACAACTAGTGGAATCAATCTAGGACACACCAATCAAGGAAGAATGGTTTTGCATACTAGTGGTAACATGGAGTCATTTTTCAAAATGTGGTTTGCAGTTTATCTTTTGTACATGGTGGGCTCTCTTGTGCAACAGGCATCAACCATGCAATCTATCCATGTGGGCAACAGGTCTCTATCAATTTGGCATGAAGAAGGAAAACAAGCAAGATATGAGGATTATGGTTTCTTACTCCCTTTTGGCTATGTGTCTAGACGAGGAAGCCATGCATGGTCCCGCTTTGGAATACTTTCAAGGAATGATCAAGTTCTTTCCATACCTTCTATCACTTATGCAAGAGTTAATTCTTGTGCAGCTTGTGGACTCAAGAATCATTGTCAGTGTGATCTTCTGAAGAGGACATTATTGCATACAATGGATTTACGCTTAGTGTGGGACCCAGGTGGACACCGAAAAGAACTTTGGGGAGCCTCATGCTTCCAAGGGAGCCTCATACCAGCCACCAAGGTGAAATCCTACTCTATTTCAATATGCTCAAGTACAGAGCTAGAGGCATGAATACCTCTTGCCTTAGGGGGAGGGCTAATGAGGCATGCTTTTCCATGCATGGGAACCCCCCCATATTTTTTTCTCTTTTACCAAAAATATTTCCTATTATATAAGTTACTATTGATTTTTTCTTCCCTTTTTCACTAACGTTTTAGCCTTTATTAAATAAATAATACTTATGCTAATCAATCACGATGTAGCATAATAAGTAAGCTTTATTTGTTGATCTCTCTTTTGACCTTGAATATTAAATATATATATATATATTCTAGTATTTTCTAATATATTTTTTTCATGTATATATATTATTCCACTCTACCAAATATTTTATTCACTAGTTTTCATTTTCAAACCTCAACCCCACTTTCAAATTTCAATAATACCTCCATCTAGATGATTGCCAATCTTTTCAACACTCTAGGTCATGTTTTCATACACATGAAGGAGCTTACACTTGAAGGCAAGAGAGAAGTCCACTCAAAGAGGACCACCGAAAGACTTTTGCAGCCACAAATAATACATTATTTGGCTGAGTTTTTTAAGTAAAGAAGAACCCCGAATCTGAAGGCGCGTTCAACATGAAAGATGTAGCTCGTGATCTCAAATTTTAGCTCAATTTTTTTCAGAATTTTTGGAGTTATGAACACGGAGATATGATTTTTGTAGTGGACCCCAGTTTTCTCGTGTAATGGTGACACATGCCATCCCCACTTTTCTTCCTTCTAGAATGGCTTTGGTTCTACAAGTCTTCAAGCATGATTACAAGAGACAAGGCTCTTTTAATGAGGTCTTGGCTAGTCTAGAGTAATTCTATCACCATTTTTGGAGGATCCATCCTCATCAACAAATATCCACCTTCGACAACCTCTCTTATAATTTTCTTACCTCTCTCTTCTCTCCCTAATAAGCTTATGTCTATCCAAAGCTAGACTATTGTAAATATTTCCTATCCTCTACATCCTACCCACATTCTCTCTTCTTCTCTCTCTATTGACTCTGGTATTTTAAATAATGAGGAGACAAGATGGGAGCCACAGTCACATGCACCCCATTTTCCTAGTCACCAAAGTGGGACACTCACCTCAAATAGAAATATTGCTAAATCCTTCCCTCCTTCCCTATATAAGGAGGCCAGGAGAGCTCACTTGGGGGGGAGATACACACTCACACACACCTATCCATACACACTCTTGTGCTACATGCTTGTAGCATGAACCCGAATCACATAATCACAACACCATCATCATCACCATCACCATGCACAAAAGATGAGCACCACACCTCCACACCACTTGTAATTAAGGGTTGAAGGCACAATTTCAAGAAGAAGAAGGGTGGACACACTCATGATATTCCTCGCCATCAACTCCCATCTCTCCATTATGCCTCTTACGATCTTGTTCCCTTTCTCATTTTCCTGCCATACGCTACCTATTGTATTCATCTTTTGCAAGCAATCAACACACTCCATCTTGGTGCCATACTTTGTGTCTCTTTGGATACATCTCATTGTGAGTATGGTATATGCTTGTTCCTTGCCATTTTTTTTCTGCTTATGTTAAGGTGTGCGGATTCGCCACCACACACACACACTCTCTCTCCCTCTCATATTCCTATCATCTTGCTACTTCCATCTTAAGATGTGCGGATTCGCCACCTTTTGTATGAGAAGTGAGCATACTTGCATGTATCCCTGACCTCGTTATCTTCCTTACTACATGCACGCGTAGCGAGCCCATTCTCACTCACTCACCACTCCTCTCACCTTATTCTCCGACCACCCCATTCCACATTTGGGCGTAGATCTTGAAATTGTTTTCCATGCATGCTTCATTGTGTATATGTATGCGTCCTAGCCGCATATCTTGCTAGGTGGTGCCCCTATTGTGTATTCCCCATGATGAGGCCATTGTGCATAGTCTTGGTGTAGAGACCACCGGGTCTATTTTTTTCACTTCCGCCTCTCAATAGCTTGAGTAAATTACACCACAACACATCACAAGAAAAGCCACCCCAATCATTGTCTTAAAGCCAGGGGAGTCCTCTCCACCTTGTCGCCCTCTTACAGTATGTGAGATTTATGGCTAAATTGATAACAGCACCTAGAGACAAGCTATCAAGAACTTTTAAAAAAAAACACCAAGACACTTACACATCATTGTTGTCCATTACTTCACGTTAGAAGAGATACAAAGTATTCAAGCTTAGTCCAAATCCACCCTCCTTGATTCAGCAAATGTTGGGCTTACACTAGTAGGAGAAATGATAGATTTCCTACTCTCAATTGAATGATCACTCTCTCTCTTACAATGGCATAGAGTTCCCTTGCTAATCACCCCTATTACAACACATTCATACGCATAAGACAATGAGCTTCCACTCAAGATCTCTTTCTAGAGAGGTTGAGCTTGGCTTCTCAAGCTATAGCATAGTGCTCTTGCTTATGGCTTCCCCCCTTTTGTGCTAACTACACCCTCTTTTTATAGAGATTTTGAGGGCTAGGGTTACTCCTCTTACCATGGTTGGGTTAGATTTTCAGAACTTATCTAATTTCTTTTTCTTGGAATTATCAAGAAGTTGGTGGGAATAGATGAAGAAGAGAGAGAGGAGAGAAGTGGAGGTGATAGAACTTTTCATAGTAGGTTAGTGTTAGTAAACTAGTAGAGTTGGTATTTTTATGGATTTACAAATGGAATCGGATATTGACAATGGGAGTATCCATGTAGGGTACAAATAAGGGAGAAAAAACTCTTAATAGGTAAGAAATTATGGATTTCTTACAATGTTGATGCTCCAAGTGTCTTGAGTAGGGTCAATTTTGACTCTTGTTGACGGTCCACTAGCTTTGACGGTACGTTTTTTGTCCATTCTTGACCTTCCTTGAGAGCCAAGGTGATTGAATATGAGTAATCAATCAACATGGTGTTGTCTTTCAAGAGAAGAGGCTGAATTTTGTGGTTTTCTTGATAGATATGGGTAATATGGAAGAGGAAAAATGAGACTAGGTGGTCAATTTTGGAATGGAAGTGTGTGTAGGAGACATGAGTTCACCATGGTTTCTCTTATTCTTCAAGGTTCAGAAGAAGGTGAGTAGGGTGCAGAGAGGAGTGGTGAGAGAGGTGGGGATGATGAGTGGAGAAGTGTGTGTGAAAGAGGAAAATGATAAAGTGGAAGAGGGAGTGTGACTGCATAGCATGGGCAAATTGGGGTCCACCAATAAAATCATAGCTCACAGCTCATAGCTCAAAAAATATGAAAACATTTGAGGTAAAAGTTCAGCCCACGAGCTACAACTTTTGTTTGTATCACCTATTCAAATTCGGAGAGCATGCCGACTGTTTTTTTCCACTGCACAACGTCCTTGTGAGGTCCTTCTTTGGATGATTCTTTTGAATACCTCCAAGAGTGAACCCCCCATAGTGCATGAATGCATGCCACATACCCTTGACCTTATTTGGTAGGTCTATAATTGAAGATATTGTTCAGATCATGATATAAGTGAATAGTACAGCTAAGAAAATCAAATATTGAGGGGTCTAAAAAAATATGTACATGTCAAATATAAATAATATAGGTGGAAACAATATAAAGGGGTCAAAATAAATCTCTCTCATTATAAGTCTACCATAAAAAGATGAATATTTTTGGTGGTCTAATTTATGAGAGTAATAGAGAATAGATGTAGGAAGGAAAAAATCACAATAGTGAAAAAATATAGAACTAGTTTTTTTGGATTTTTGTTGGGATGGAGTTACACCAAAAATAAGAGAAGCTTGCATGAAATTATTTTTATATGGAATAAAGAGTATACAAAATGGTAAGAAAAAATATGGTAATGGTGAGTCAATGTACATAGCATAAATAACACACCATAGGTAGAAATATTTATATAAATATCAAAATAATTATGAAAAATACTTTTATTTAGGCCCTATATACAATGAAATATTTACACACAAATGGACCATAATATATATATATATATATATATATATATATATATATATATATATATATTGGGCCCAACTAGCCCAGTGACTAGCTAATTGAGGTTTTTTTAAGAAAATATGAAGAAAGTCCCTAACTCACACACGCCTATGTATAGTGAAATGGTAGGGATAACCAAAATGTTTGAGTGATTTGATAGGGTGAGGTAGCTTACTATGGCAATTATGGAAAGCCGAAAAACGGCTATCATTAGCCCTCCCCCAGGATGATGGTATATTCATGTACCATCATAGAGCATCTTTTCAAAACAGAGTGCTTCAGAGTCCTTGATGAGATCTTCATTGTTTGGCCCCTCAGAATTTTGGCTGGAGTTACACTCATGCTTCATATAACAATACTTACATGAGACAGTTGCCCTTTGACAGATCTTTGGTAGATCCTTTGGTAGAAGGCGACTCAAATAGGGCTTCAAGCGATAACCATTTACCTTCCTAGAGTGCTCTTTCCCATTCAAGTCCATAAGTTGATAGTAACTTGAATTGAAAGCCTTCTTAACTATGTATGGCCCCTGCCATCTAGTTTCAAATTTGGCATCAAAACGATTATCGAGTCGATTGTCATACCTTAGCACAAGATCTCCCTCATTGATGCCTTTGTCCTTTAGTTTCTTGTCAAGCTTCTCCTTCGCCTGCGTAGCTTTCCTCTTATAGCACTCGTATGCTGCTTCTCTTTTTCACTCAAGCTCAGCTAAGATAAGAAGTCGATCCATCCATGCTTCTTGATCATCTTGTGCTGCTTTGCCATGAAGTCGCATTGTTGGAATGTTGAGCTGAATTGGTTGTAATGCCTCTTGACCATAGACCAAGTGAAATGGTGTAAACTCCGTGGCTTCCCTATATGTGGTTCGATACGCCCACAAGGAACCATCCAAGAAGTCATCCCACAACTTTGTCTTGTTTCTCACCATCTTTTTAATGATGCTTGCAATGACACCATTAGATTTTTCTACCAGACCATTTGACTGAGGATAGTAGGGTGTACTGTGACGATATAGAATGTGAAGTTCTTCACAGACTTCTGTGAGCAAGCCCTTTCTAAACCCTGGACCATTATCAGAAACAATCTCCAAAGGTGTGCCAAATCTACAACAAATGTGAGTGTAGACAAATTTGTTCACTGTCCTCTCATTTACCTTTGCCACACTTTGTGCTTCCATCCACCTAGTCATATAGTCTACAACCACTAGAATGTAGAGTTTACCATTTTTTGTTCTAGGCAAAGGACCCATAACATCAATGCCCCACTTTTCAAAGGGTCCATTTGCAAGCACAATTTGCCTTGGACCATAAACCAATCTTCTATTCCCATTTACTTGACAATTGTGACAACTTTTACACCAATGTTGGACATCCACATCCAGACTTGGCCAAACATACCCCGCAAGCAAAATCTTCTTCACAGTTAACTCTTGGGCAAAATGACCACCACATGCCTCTTCATGCAAACCATTTAGAATGGTTGGAATTTCCTTGATAGTTGGTACTCTTCTGCACACTTGATCCTTCCATCTTTGATAGAGGGATCCTTCTAGAAAGAGATACGCGCTTGCCTTCTTCATGAGTCTCCTCTTCTGAGCCTTCGTGAAGTCTTGTGGAAAATCGCCCTCCAAAATGTAGCTAATAATGGGAGTCAATGACTCCAATCCCTGGTATCTCGGTTGCTTGACAGTTGCTGCCACCATGATGACCTGCACTTCTTTCTCAACACATGTAACTACTTGCTGTGCAAGTAAATCGGCATCTTCATTCTATTTCCTAGGAATATGATATAGTTGCACTTCTTCAAATTGATTAAACAGCCTACGAATGGCATGAACTTTTGTCCTTAGGTTTTCATTCTTGCATGCCCAAATGCCTAAAATTTGCTTCACAATGAGAAGTGCATCCCCTTTTACCATGAGACGTTGTATACCTTGGCCAATGCATATCTTTAAACTATGAAGTAGTGTGTCGTATTCTGCTTCATTGTTGCTAGTTGAACCTGGTAGATTGACCTTCTCTTTCATGACCACCTCCCCACTTGGGTTGAGCAACACTAGCCCTCCCCTTGCTTTTCATGTGGCTCGTTGAAAAGCTCCATCAAAGAACAAGGTAAAAGCATTAAGAATATTTTTTGGTGGTGGCAATGGTAGGGTCTTTATTTCAGGCACCTTAATCTCCTTCTCATGTACCCTATAAGTAAGGATCCCTCCCAATTGTGCACGCACACTATCTTCTACCTTGAAAGAGTATTGAAACTCTTGCAACTCCATAATCCACTTCGAGATCCTAGTACTAAGATTCATTTGAGATGACACACAAGGGAACAAATTTTCTGCAGTGAGAATTACAAAAGGTTTTGGTAGCAAGTAGGATCTAAACTTTCTCACTGCAAACATTAGAGAAAGAATCATGAGTTCTGCCTCCGTGTAGCCTCTCTCTAAAGCATTCATGACCCTACTAGCAAAGTAGATGGGTTGTATCTTGGTACTGTGGAGATCTTGTTGTAATAAAACTGCACCAATCGCTTCCTTTCCAACACTAGAGCTAACAAAGAATGTGTACTCCCAACAAGGAGGCATGAGTGTTGGTAGCTCTGACAAAATGACTTTAATATTACAAAAATACTCTTCAAGATCATCAGACCATGCAAATTCTACTTGTTGTGTCAACTTTTGCAAAGGGTGAAGTAACTCTGAGGCTAAGTGAATGAAGCGTGACATATACTTCACCTTTTGAATGAATGAGATGACCTCTTTGAGATTCTTGGGTGATGGGAGCTCAATAAGAGCCTTTTCCTTTGAAGGATCCACCTATGTGACACTTGTCGGGGTTGAGTTGACCTCCCATGTCGTAGAGCTTCTTTAAACCTTCTTCTACCCTTTGTAGATGCAATGATTTTGAGCTATAAATGCATAAATCATCAATGAACACCCTGATTGACTTTCCAAAGAATGCTTGAAACACCATGTTCATGAAACATTGGAAAGTTGCAGGAGCATTTGTCAGGACAAATGGCATAACTCTAAAAGCATAACAACCCCAAGGAGTGATGAAGGTTGTTTTTAACTGATCTTCCAATGCGATACCTATTTGAAAGTAACCTGAGTAGCCATCACACACAGTGTGCTATAGAATTGATATTTTATTAGCTATTGTAGCTGACAGGTGGCAAGAGCATCAGCAGATAATGGATTATGCAGAAGGATGTTACATTTTATGTATATTTGATTATTCAAGTGCTCTTTGTGATCTTTGTCCAATTATGTCCGGCCGGCCAGTTTGTACTCACTTTGACCATTCAAAAATCTATAAATTAAATACGTGCAAGAGGGAAATGGTCACTCTTTCACGGGGGGAGATTGCACACAGTGTCCATTTCATTCTTCTCTCCTCTCTTCTCTCCTCTCTTGGCGTGCCAGGCATAGCACTCCGCTGTAGGAGGTGCGTCTGCGCATGTTCTCTTCCTCTCTCTCATTTGATGTCTCTCTATGTTGATGTACAACTTCTATTTCGTGCTTGTGGATCTTCCAGATATGCAATATTTATCATTTATGGTCTGTAGTGCACGATTCTCGATATGTTGTAGGGTTCTCCATGCTCCCGTCTGTAGTAGTGGTATCAAAGCCAGGTGAAAAAAAAAATGCTTCAAATGAAAGTCATGACGAACATATCTTAGAGCTAAGTTTGTTTTTCTCTCAAATTCCATTGATCTTATGTTGATTAGTAAAGTTGAATGTATTTTGTGCGTTAATTGATCATTATGTGATTTATTTAAACAAAATTACCATGGTTAAAGCTTGTAGGGAAGACCATCTTATCTAGGAACTAGATCACGATGACTTAGAGAGTACCAATTAATCAAAGGAGTCATATATGACTATTCTCGAGCATGAAAAGAAGAAGATAGAATTTGATGAGTAATAGTAACATCATCTTGGTTTCAATACTTCAAACCATTACATTAGAATAGCATACATGCTTAAGGGATATATATATAAGTATGAACTAGATTTGTAAAAGAGAAATTCAATTATGGAAATTCAAAAAAAAAAAAGCAGAGAAAATTTTATGATGTAAGAATATTTTGAGTACATAAGAATAATAATAATAATGATTTTAAAGTTAGGGTAAATAAGTCCTAAGACTTCTCTATCAAGAATGAGGCGAATTCGGGTAAGACAAGCTTTGAGGAGCTTACTAGCAGAAGAAGTGGGAAATTTTGGACAATGAGAGGCATAGAAAGATTTTATCACTCGTAGTAGGAATCCCAACCCTTACAATCTAGGAAGGAAAAATCTATCTCTTGCATCAAGATTTTGTTGAAACCAAGGTGGAGATTATTGTAATCTGAGGTTGAAGAGTGTATTCTGACGGACAAAGAAGCCATCCACTAAGCGGACGCAGTAGAAGCAACGAGTACGACAAACAATGACCACAGGTTACAAGAATTGAGCTGCCGGTAAGACAAGCAAGGGAATCTGGTGATCTACTGCAGAACCCGCCATTATAGGTCATCCAGGGCACTCCCTGATCCTGTAACAGTCCTCCACAACCTTGTTAAGATCAACAACCAACTTACAACATGCATCGGGCTGTTAGTGGCAGCTACCTAATCGCACGCGTGTGATAGCCATAAGCATGCACACGAGAGTAGCACGCTAACGAGGCTCATAAAGGGCGCTGCAAAAACCCACTGCAGCCACCATGCATACTCTCAAAGGAGCGGCCCTAGACATTTTGGAATTTGCCTGGCGTTCGTTGGTTTCCCCAATCAGCAGGTGCCGCCCTTTGCATTTCGACCACCCAGTTGCCCCTTTCGCATGCAAAGGCACCCATAATTGCTAACCCAAAATTCACTATTGAATTATTTCTCTCTCTCCCTTCCCTGTCTACTTGTGGCTCCCCATGCAGAGTAGAGTTCAGTCGCTTTCTAGCAACCCTCTTTCAGGCTCTCTGTCAACAACCTGTAGCGCCCATCGTCAGTGTGGTTTGCCAACCCACACACTCACACAACTGGAGGTCGCCGTTACTCTTTGCAGCTGTGACAGGTGGACGCATTTTTCTTTTTTTTCTCTACCCCACATCAGGTGCATGCAACTCTCTCTCTCTCTCTCTCTCTCTTTCTCTCTCTCTCTCTCTCTCTCCATGGCTACCACAAGCTTCCCTCTAACAGCCCATCGTCATCACTCTCCCTCCTTGCTCCTGGCACCCTCGAGCGCGCGCGCACACACGTACCCACACTCTCTCTCACAGAGATAGACACAGTCGTTGCTATTGTGTGCTGCGTCTCATCCAGCTTATTTCAGACACTTTGTCTACACAAAATTTGAATTCAAACTCTTACCAAAACGATCAAAACTCTCCACGTGAAAAAGAAGAGCGATGGTAACAGCTATTGACCCACTTTTAGTGAGATGGTCGAGCACAGTTGCATGTCCCTCCGACTTGTCAACGTTGAAATTGTTGCATGTCCTTGGGCCTTGTCAACCTTGAAATTATTCTCAACTCTGGATCAAAGAACGACCGCAAATACGCAGTTGACCTATACAACGTGTCACATTAAGTGGCTCCCGACAACAACTGGAGATTTGGCGGTCATGGAAACGACGACAGTGCTCATTCCGGAGGTGTGGCAGTTGATCAGGAGAAATAAGATGATGCGAGGCAAGCTGCCTCCCAGTGTCATACTTGGCCATTTTATTTTTATTTATTTTCTATCCTTGATGATAGGGTTCATTCCCACGCTCGTGGCTTCCCACATTATTTTCGCCAGAACTAGTTGCTTAAGTGGCCCAAAATGAAGTCTTTTGCAAATCGAGTGTTCTTAGAGGCTACGCATAGCGACAATTTTGGGCAATCATCAAATTTTTGTATACTATACTAGTGGCGATATGTCCCCACAACAACTCACCGATTGTTTCAACTTCCACCAATCAAATACCTTTCTTTATTTTAATTTTTTTTGGGTTACCTACGAGCACCATCATCTCCTGCACAAAAGTAAATGCATAGGTGTTCCTCATTAGCGTGTATATTAGAATCCTCTATTCCAACTGATAATGCGAACTTTTGATCACCCTCATGGCCATCTGCAAAGGTCCACCTTGGATGTATTGATGATGATTAACATGATGATGGGAAATAGTAGACATGAATTGGCATTTACATCCATCTAGTTAGCATTATCATCTTACAATTTTTAAAAAAAAGCTCTTGCTCTATCTGATAAACAGGATAGAGATGGTGAACATGTGGCATTATAGAACAATAATTTCACTTCTCATGGGTCGTGTTGTCTCTTAGTTTATTTCGATATTTTCATGCCCTACATTGTCAACATCGTGAATAATCATAGCATGCTAGGGTCAACTTTTCATGCCTTGATATTCTAGCAATGATGACCCAAATTGACTGTTACCTAGATAATTAAGCAATTATCAAGCATAAACACAAAAATTCCTCTCTCATCATTATTTGCAGGAGCCATTATTTCTATAATGCAAGTTTATCCCCATTAGTATTGATGTAATGTAATTCAATTTTTGCTCTTCAAATTGTCTTAAATGTTCCCTCATATGTCAGTCAAATTGTCATTGCATATTACTCCATATTGTTCCATTTATTTGCTTCTGTACCACATCACTCCCAACGTTTCCAATACTCCTTCTTAGAGGACTACCCTTACTGACAAATACTTACCTCTATGCCTGATTTGCAGCCAACTACTTTAGGAGACCTGCTTTTGACCGATCCTAACATTCATACATTGAGTGTGGCCTCACTTTCTCTAAAGACCGATATCCACTGGTCATCCCAATCTTGAAAACCATCCTATCAATTTAGATCACACCTCTCTTATCCGCTCATTTATACTTCAAGTTGTCTACTTTCATTCTCTTTTCTTGGCAAAAAAACTTTGCATCAAATTTTTCCTTCATGATGTTTCAAATGTTAATGCATTTAATCTGCAATTATTAACGTCTTCTTAAATTTAACAAGCAATTGTTTTTAGTGCTTTGTTTTTTTAGAAAAGTTATGTAGATAAATATAACTATAATGGTCTCATATCAAAATCCAGGTATGACACTCCTTAATGCATTCTGATAATACCCCTCTTGAAAGATTATTACAATGCCAGTGCAACTTTCTATTATTTGTGCCTATTTCCCCCACACACACTGGTATATATATTTTCAAAAACAGTATACCCTCCTTATATGTACATAAAATACATTCCTCTTTTCATATTTCATTTCTCGGCAGTGTGTTCTAAGTTGCATACTCAAACACTACTAAGGTCATGACTTCTATTGGTATTGGAAGGGAATTTTTACTGAGCTAACTTGTCCATAAGCTATGCAGCTACTCATGCAAGCTAAGGTGCTTTGGGATACTAGAAAAATTATTTGTAAGCACTTTGTCACATAAGCATACTCCAATTTTATGTCAAACAGGTAGTAGATATTTTGTCTTTTATGCCTTGTCTAGTCCATTGGTCATAAGCACACAGATCCACCGATTTAGGCAGTGTGAATATGCTCATCCTGGTGTAGATTCGCCGATTTAGGCAACACGAGTTATCCGTGTAAATCCACCAATTTAAGCAGCACACCGACAAATTGCACATTCATTATTTTCAACCAAATGACATGCAGATCCGCCGATTTAGGCAGTATTGGTGCAGATTCGCCGATTTAGGCAGCACGCTTTTTTGGTGTAGACTCGCCGGATGAGGCAACACCAATCACAAAATCATGCTGCAGTGGCTGGCCACCACTGCAACTGGTATGATTTTGTTACCTGGGTACATAATGAAAGTGATTTAGATTTGGACTTATATTGTGGAATTGGAATTGGATTGGGATTTGGTATCTGGTGATTATTATGACAGTGTTTATGTGATGAGACTTGACATTATGAGATTGATGATGAGTGTGACCAATGATATCCTGATTCATCACGGTATGACATATACTGCTTATTCTAGTGGTATGGGACATTAGAATAGGTAGTATGTGGATGACGACAGGCATAAGCTAATGTTGTTTAGTTTCATAAATTTTTCTTTTATTATGTGATGTTTTTGACACAACATACTAATCACTGTTTCTGACAAGTATTAAATTTGCAGATTTTTTCTTCGCAATTGAGGACAGTTGCTTTCCAACGGAGAGGTATGTTATAGAATTGATATTTTATTAGCTATTGCAGCTGACAGGTGGCAAGAGTATCAGTAGATAATGGATTATGCAGAAGGATGTTACATTTTATGTATATTTGATTATCCAAGTGCTCTTTGTGAGCTTTGTCCAATTATGTCCGGCCGGCCAGTTTGTACTCACTTTGACCATTCAAGAATCTATAAATTAAATACGTGCAAGAGGGAAATGGTCACTCTTGCAAGGGGAGAGATTCCACCCAGTGTCTGTATCATTCTTCTCTCCTCTCTTCTCTCCTCTCTCGCCGTGCCAGGCGTAGCACTCCGCTCTACGAGGTGCGTCTGAGCATGTTCTCTTCCTCTCTCTCGTTTGATGTCTCTCTATGTTCGCGTACAACTTCTATTTCATGCTTGTGGATCTTCCAGGTATGCAATATTTATTGTTTATGGTCTGTAGTGCATGATTCTCGGTATGTTGCAGGGTTCTCCACGCTCC
This sequence comes from Adiantum capillus-veneris, assembly GCF_014529385.1. NCBI lineage: Eukaryota > Viridiplantae > Streptophyta > Polypodiopsida > Polypodiales > Pteridaceae > Adiantum > Adiantum capillus-veneris. Next base: position 60,457,616 of record NC_140949.1, on the reverse strand, counting down.
CGTCTGTAGCACAGTGTACTTCTCATGACCAGCTACCTCATTTAGTATCTCATCCTGAAATGGGAGGGGAAAGTGATCTCTTTTTGTTGCCTCATTGAGTGGACAATAATCCACACACACCCTCCACTTGCCGTTTTTCTTAGGAGCGACAACAACGGGAGAGACCCACTCTGAATTCTCCACTAGATAAATGAAACCTGCTGCTAGAAGCTTTCTTACCTCCTTGAGTAAACCCTGCTCCTTGATGACTCCTAGCCTTCGTAGCTTCTGAGCCTTAGGTGTGGCCTCTGGCTTCAACTCAATTTTGTGTTGAACAGCATCTACTCCACGCACATCGGCGGTTCGGGGCGGGCAACAAGAAGAGTGGCCTCTAAGCACTCTTCTAGGCTCTCGTGCTGCTCAATTGGATTGGGGTTGGAGAAAACAACAACACACACACAAACCCGCAACCTAACCCTACAACAATTTAGGCAACACCTAGTTTTGGATGCGAACTAGGACGCGTAAAGAGAGAGAGAGAGAGAGAGAGAGAGAGAGAGAGAGTACTCGGGCTTCTTTGAAATGTATCGGCAGTGATCAAGCAGACACAATTATATATGTAAGAAAGAGAGAGAAGGGGGAGGGGGTGCTTGTTGCATTAATACCTTCTTACAAATCTGTCATGACCAATCAAAGTGAGATTAGTATTTGTTCAACATATCTTGAGTAAATTACACCACAACACATCACAAGAAAAGCCACCCCAATAACTGTCTTAAAGCCAGGGGAGTCCTCTCCACCTTGTCGCCCTCTTACAGTAGGTGGGATTTATGGCTAAATTGATGACAACACCTAGAGACAAGCTATCAAGAACTTTTAAAAAAAAACACCAAGATACTTACACATCATTGTTGTCCATTACTTCACGTTGGAAGAGATACAAAGTATCCAAGCTTAGTCCAAATCCACCCTCCTTGATTCAAAAAATGTTGGGCTTACATTAGTAGGAGAAATGATAGATTTCCTACTCTCAATTGAATGATCACTCTCTCTCTTACAATGGCATAGAGTTCCCTTGCTAATCACCCCTATTACAACACATTCATACGCATAAGACAATGAGCTTCCACTCAAGACCTCCTTCTAGAGAGGTTGAGCTTGGCTTCTCAAGCTATAGCATAGTGCTCTTGCTTATTGCTTTCCCCCTTTTGTGCTAGCTACACTCTCTTTTTATAGAAATTTTGAGGGCTAGGGTTACTCCTCTAACCATGGTTGGGTTAGATTTTCAGCACTTATCTAATTTCTTTTGCTTGGAATTATCAAGAAGTTGGTGGGGATAGATGAAGAAGAGAGAGAGGAGAGAAGTGGAGGTGATAGGACTTTTCATAGTAGATTAGTGTAAGTAAACTAGTAGAAGTGTTAGTAAAAGTGTTGTATCACCTTTTCAAATTCGGAGAGCGTGTGATCTTCAAAAATTCAGTAAAACCGACTGTTTTTTTCCACTGCACAAAGTCCTTGTGAGGTCCTTCTTTGGTTGATTCTTTTGAATACCTCCAAGAGTGAGCCCCCCATAGTGCATGCATGCATGCCACATACCCTTGACCTTATTTGGTAGGTCTATAATTGAAGATATTGTTCAGATCATGATATAAGTGAATAGTACAACTAAGAAAATCAAATATTAAGGGGTCTAAAAAAATATGTACATGTCAAATATAAATAATATAGGTGGAAAAAATATAAATGGGTCAAAATAAATCTCTCTCATTATAAGTCTACCATAAAAAGATGAATATTTTTGGTGGTCTAATTTATTAGAGTAATAGAGAATAGATGTAGGAAAGAAAAAATCACAATAGTGAAAAAATATAGAACTAGTTTTTTTGGATTTTTGTTGGGATGGAGTTACACCAAAAATAAGAGAAGCTTGCATGAAATTATTTTTATATGGAATAAAGAGTATGCAAAATGGTAAGAAAAAATATGGTAATGGTGAGTCAATGTACATAGCATAAATAACACACCATAGGTAGAAATATTTATATAAATAACAAAATAATTATGAAAAATCCTTTGATTTAGGTCCTATATACAATGAAATATTTACACACAAATGGGCCATAATATACTTATATATATATATATATAGGGCTCAACTAGCCTAGTGACTAGCTAATTGAGGGTTTTTTAAGAAAATATGGAGAAAGTCCCTAACTCACACACGCCTATGTACAGTGAAATGGTAGGGATAACCAAAATGTTTGAGTGATTTGATAGGGTGAGGTAGCTTACTATGGCAATTATGGAAAGCCGAAAAACGGCTATCAGTACAATAGATTATTAGTGCATGAAATGACCAATTGTATATTTTATTGCTTTCGTTTGTTTTTGTAGTAAATGAAATTAGATGTTTCTTATTGTTTGCAAATCAAAGTGGACATATAAATAATCATTATAATAATAATTACATAGAGAGATTCATAGCATTGTTATGGTTATTACGCCATGTATAGATTACATTGCAATGTGTATGGTTGCTCACAATATAGGTGATCGATATGTGGATTGACTAGCGTGCATTGAAAATCTCATATTGTGCATCATGGTTACTTTCATATTGAATAGTTTTTAAATTATAATGTATATTGAAAATTAAAAAATTGTTTTCAGTTTGTAACATCTTGTTCTTTTCTCTTCAGTTTTAATTTAAAAGCAATGGATCAAAATGTGGGCACAAGTGGTACAAAGAAGCCAAAGAATAAAAAATCTCACAACATATGCGGCCGATATATGGAGTGGCAATGTAAATTTTGTTACACAACAAAATCTGGAGGTGCACCACGTATTATGGATCATTTCCTAGGTAGCGCTAAAAACAATTATAGAAAATGTGAACATTAAGGCACCTGCAGTTGCAAAGCGTTTGAGAGAAGAGCTCGCCAAAAAGGGTGGCAAGAAACGACAGATATATAGCTCTGTGCCTTTGAATCAAGAGTTCCCAGAGCCAAATATTAACTCTGTAGATCCTGTAGTGATGCCAACTAACCTTGGAGAGCAACCTACGCAAGGAGAGGAAATTCCAGGCAGTATTCCTTTTAAACGTCATAATGAAGGTGGACTTTGTCAAATGCATCAAAGATTATTACATCAAATCTTTCGAGTGCAGTCTCTAGAAGAAGCACAAACAACACTCGCCAAAGCAATATTCTTTACTGGAAGTACTTTGGTCATGGTAGACAGCAATCATTGGAAGGCTGCTTGGAAGAAAATCGGTGAGTTTGGTCCAGGATTTTCAGCTCCTTCTTATCACACGATAAGAAATGTTTTCTTGGACAAATGTTACATCGAAGTCAAAGAGCGTGTTGGAAAAATAATACTTGGGAATATTTCACTTTCAGGGTGTACGATTGTGAGTGATGGCTGGTCAAATTTTCAGAGAAGACCATTGATCAATGTAATGCTGGTTTGTCCAAAGGGAGAAACGTTTATAAAGGCGATTGATAGTTCTGGTACAATTAAAAGTCGCAAATACATTTTTGAGGTCTTGATTGATGTAATTAAAGAAATTGGTGCTGAACATGTCGTTCAAGTTATGATGAACAACCCAGAGAATTGTAAAAATGCTAGTAAATTAATAAAGAAGTGCTTTCCACACATTTTTGCCAATGGTTGTAATACGCACAGCTTGAACTTGGTGCTGAAAGATTAGTACACTAGCGAAGAAACCACATGGTTCGCCAAAATAATTGATACATCACGTCAGGTTGTGAAATTTATCTTGAAACGACAGAGAGTGCTCGATTTGTATAGGATGCACATGTCAGTGATGCTGAAACTCGGTTCTGCAGACACTTTTATACCTTGGAATCACTTCTCCGTAATAAATGTGTTGTGATTGACACATTCAATTGCGCGTCCTTTGATGAATGACAGCTTGAGCAGAAAGAAACAATGAAGGATAAAATTACATGTCTACATAGCAATGTAAACAAGGTTGCTTGGTGGAGGAGTGTAATGGATGCATACCATGTAATGATGCCCGTTATGTTCGCGATCTGCAACCTTGATCAAAGGGTGCCAAACTTGGGCAAAGTGTGGATGACATGGTGGTCAGTCCAACAGAGTCTTGAAAATCCTGAAGAGCTAAAGGAGTCTGTAGTAGATAAGGAGTGGCGATTACCATTCTCTGGCAAACAGCGGAAAATTTTGGCTAAGTATTTTCATGCAAGGTGGAAGAGCGCTCATAGTCCACTCCATACCGTGGCTTACATGCTCGATCCAGAGTATTGGAATTTAGATCTGATGTCCAATACAGAGGTGGTAGGCGATTTCTATCACGTGGTCAACACGTTCTACTCCAACGTTCAGGACCGAATTGATTGCATCAAAGAAATGAGTGCATTTAGATTAAAAGAAGGTCCTTTTGCAAATGACTTTGTACAGGTAATGGCAAAAGAGCAACCTACATGGAAGTGGTGGATGATGAGTACGCGTGTGCGTGTACGGAGTGTGTGCAAGAGAGGGGAAGAAGAGAAATGGGAAAGGGGGAGATGCACAGGCAGCCACTCTGTGGGTTAGTGGAGAAGAAAGAGAAGTGTCAACCCTTCCTCTTTCTCTCCCTATATTGAATAGGGAAAATCAAGTGTACAAGGGTGGTTTCCCACGGTCACCTGGCCTACACCCCAACAACCTCCCACTTGAAGGTCATGGTGGCCAATAGTGGCATTAGTATATTTAGTCTATACAAAATTGATGAAGCATTGCCAAGGCTTCATCCTACAACCATAAGTTCTATACAATGTGTAAATCGCTCCGAGGCTAGGCTCTTTGTGAGAGCATCTGCGGGGTTGTCATCAGTGTGAACCTTGAGAAGCTCGATACGCTTGCGATCCATGCAACCTGCATAATCCGCATCCGTGTAACCTACAATAGATGCATCACTGTTTTCGAAGCGTAAACACTTCCTAGCTGTACCTTTCAAATATCTGAGGATTTTCTTCACTACTTCCCAATGCTTCTTGCCAGGGTTTTCCATGTACCTACTAACCACTCCCACTGCATGTGCATCTGGTCTTGTGGCTACCATAGCGTACATCAAACTGCCAACTGCTGAAGAATATGGTACTTTCGCCATTTCCTCTTTCTCAGCCACTGTCTTGGGAGAGTCTTCCTTGCTAAGTTTGGAGTATGCTTGCATTGGGGTACTAAATGACTTCCCCCCCTGCATACTAAAACGTTGCAAGACTTTGTGAAGGTACTTTTCTTGAGATAATTTAAGAATTCCATGTTGCCTGTCTCTCTTGATATGCATACCAAGAAAGTGATTGGCATCTCCCAAATCCTTCATGGAAAACTGAGTGCTTAGCATCTTTTTCAGCTGATTGATTTCATCGATTGATTTGCCTGCGATAAGCATATCATCTACATACAAGATCAAAATGATTAAAGAACCATCGTTCAACCTTTTTGTGTATAAGCAGTGATCCTCTTGACTTCTAATGTAACCCTGAGACTGCATGAATTTGTCAAACTTTTTATACCATTGCCTTGAACCTTGCTTGAAGCCATAGAGTGCCTTTTTAAGTCTACAAACCAACTCTGACCTTGTTGGTTTTTGGGTTTCACATACGAATCCCTTTGGTTGTTTCATGTAGACATCTTCATATAGATCCCCGTGAAGAAATGTTGTGTTCACATCCATTTGGACAAGTTCCATGTCCTGGATAGCAACCAAGCCAAGCACGGTGCGAAGTGTAGTCATCTTGACTACTGGAGAGAAAATCTCATCAAAATCCACACCTTTTTGCTGCTTGAAACCCTTGGCAACTAGACGAGCCTTGTATCTAGGCTCGGGATCTTCCGCTGTATACTTCTTCTTGTATACCCACTTGCAAGGTAAAGCATTTTTGCCTTTTGGTAAGTCAACCAAATCCCATGTCTCATTAGCCACAATCGAATTGTATTCTGATTGCATAGCCTGATCCCACTTACCGCTATCCTCCATTTGTATAGCTTCTTTGTAGCAGGTTAGCTCTCCACTGTCAGTGACCAAAATGTGGTGTATACCCGGCTCAAACCGCTCGGGCGCACGTGATACTCTCTCAGAGCGTCTCAGTGCCTGACTGCTGGACTCCGCTCTCTCTTGAGCAATAGTAGCATCTTGCACTTGAGGAGTGGGTGCAACACTACTGAACTGAGTTGGTTCGGAGGCTACATCCTCAAAACGAACACGTCTGAACTCTACATCTTTGATGATCTTCTTGTGCATTTTTGATTCATTCAAAATCACATGTGAGCTACGAATGACTTTGTTTGATTCTGGGTGCCAGAGACGATATCCCATCTCTCCGTTTGCACCATAGCCAATAAAGATGCATTTGTGTGATCTGGGATCTAACTTCCGACGAAGTTCTTTGGGCACATGTGCAAATGCTTCACATCCAAAGACACGTAAATGCTCATAGCTTGGCCTTTTGTGAGTCCATAATTCCTCTGGAATTTTGAAATTCAAAGGAGAACTAGGTGACCTGTTGATGATGTGAACTGCTGTCAGAATAGCTTCCCCCCAAAATTCGGGAGTAAGCTTCGCCATAGACATCATAGAGACAACTCGCTCTTGAATCGTACGATTCATTCTTTCAGCTATCCCATTTTTTGCAGGTGTGTATGGAGAAGTAAACTGACGCCGAATGCCTCTTCTATTGCAAAAATCCTTGAACTCTGTGGAGACGTATTCTCCAACATTATCCGTGCGAAAAGCTTTGAGCTTTGTTCCTGATTGGTTCTCAACCATGGTGAGGAATTTTTGGAATGTCGAAAAAACTTCTTCCTTACGCTTAAGGAGATACACCCACACCTTTCTGGTAGAATCATCTATGAATGTGAGAAAGTAGTTCGCCCCCCCTAGAGTTTTATGTGGCATTGGACCACACAAATCACTGTGCACCAAGTCTAGAGGTTCGCCTAGTTTCTTATTCAATGGCGAAGATGTTAATCTAGTTTGTTTGCCATACAGACAATGCTCACACAATGGAAAGTCCGTGTAATCTAACATAGGTAAGTAGCCAAAACACTGAAGTGTTTTCATTCCCTTTTGGCTAATGTGCCCTAGCCGGCTATGCCACAACTCAGAAGACGGCAGCTCGGCAACATAGATAGAGTGTTCGTCGACACTCAAAACAAACAAAGAGTACAGGGATCCATTTTTATTTCCTTTCATCATGATAAGGTTGTTCTTGCGGATCATCCAAGAACGATTACCAAAAACTGTAGTGTAACCAAGATCATCCAATTGCCCTATAGAAAGCAAGCTTTTCGTAATCTTGGGCACATGTCTGACATTCTGCAGCACAAAAGTAGTGCCATTATGCATCTAAAGTTTCACATCACCAATGCCAATAATGTCAAGCTCATAGGAATCACCAAGCTTGACTATTCCATGCATGGGTGCATAAGAGGAAAACCACTCTCTATGCGGTGTGACATGAAAACTTGCACCAGAATCAAGGATCCAATTCTGTGCATAACCCTCATCCTGTGCAACCAAAGCATCTGGAGTGAGATCTGAAGTGAAAATGAGAACATCGGAGGCATCGGCTGTCACCTCGGGATGAATCTTTATGGGCATAATGAGCATCACTGGAGGAGGAGCATCCTCTACTACAGTGGTAGGCATGGGAGACTCAACAATATTGAGCTCCTCAATCTTTACTGTACTTTTACCTTTGCCATAATTATCCTTTTGCATGTTTTTCTGATCTCTTAGGAAACTGCGACAATCCTTTTTGTGATGACCCTTCTTGTGGCAATAGTAACACTCGACATTTTTGGCATTGCGGTCTCTACTTTGGTTCATGTGTCTACTAGGACTATGAGGATTCCGCTCTCTACTTTTGCTTTTGTATTTGTTCCTGTCACGGCCTCTTGGCTTTGTTGAACTGCCAGCCATATATGCATCTCCATGACTAGCATTATCGAGAGATTTACGACGAATCTCTTCACTGAGCAACGCATCTGTGATAGCATTGAACTCTAACTTGCCATTCGGAGCTGAATTGCTAATGGCTGTGCAAAAGATATCCCATGAGCTAGGTAGAGAGCATAATCAGAAGATAGACTTGAGTTCATCGTCAAACTCCTTAAAGCCCTGAGATGTCAGCTGACTGAACAAGGAGTTGAACTCATTTAAATGACTGGAAACTGTGCTACCTTCTTTCATGTTGAGCTTCATAAGCTTTTTCATGAGAAAAACTTTGTTGGATGCACTTTTGCTCTCCCATGCTGAACATAAGCTATCCCAAAGTTCCTTGGTTGTTTTCTTCCCGATGATAGTGAAGAAGATTGACTCGGCTACATGTAGACGTATCGTAGCCATGGATTTTGCATCCAAAAGCTCCCATTGAGCTTGTGTATAATCATCATCCTCTGCGCGCTCTTTCAACGGTTCTGAGAGGCCTTTGTTTATCAAAACATCTTTCATGCGCTCTTTCCACATGGTGAAGTTTCTACCATTGAACTTCCGAATGAAATACTCCTCCTTTTCTGAAGAGGAAGCCATCGCTGATAAGAGGGTTTGAGAGGTGCCAAACTATGGCGAGAAGCAGTAGAAATTTGGACATAGTAACCTTTGTATTGGGAGTAAAATCTCAACCGAAATAGACTTGAAAGTGCCAACAATGGAAGTCACAACTCGCGGGAAGTAAATCCGGCAGAGTTTCCTTTGTATGAGGAGTCAAAACTCAACTCAAAATGCATATAAATGTGCCAACTGCACTAATTGGGCATCTGCTTCACAAAACAACTGCTATGTGAGTGCCAACTCGGCATCAAAAGCATAAATAACCGTCCAGATACATATCCTATGGCGAGGGTACCGAAAAAGGGGAACTCCAGCTACTTGTATCACCGAAGGTGTCTCAACATTCGAGCACACCCCAACTCAAAGAAAACCTCACGCTATGACCCTCCAAAAGGCTAATGCAGACACAATTGGACTAGCCACAGTCTCAAAAAGGGCTCTTCCGGTCCGAGTCTCAGAAACAGCCGGGAAAAACTGTCAAAATAGCCAAAAATGGCTCCACACGTAGTACAATGGGCAGTGTCCGCAACTCAACGTACATGAGTAAAATCACGCTCAAACAGGTGCCAAGAACTGCTGCATGCAGTGAAAGTGATCCCTGCAAGAATATCTGCTCTCAAAAGAGCTCAGTAGCACTTGGTGTGCTCACAAAAAAATGCATCTGTCAACGCATGTGTCCGCAGAGAATCTGCTATCAAAATGACTGTCAAATCTCCTGTGAAAGCGATGTGTCTGGTAATCGGAGAGTCTGTGAGTGAATGGGCTGAAAAACCCCCCTGTAGCCTGTAACCTGTGTGTCGGTGTCCCTATGTGCCAATTTCTGCCGCCGGGCAGAAATATGCTAGTCGAGTAGCCGCCAAAGGTGTCGTATCCGTAAACTGTGTCGTACAGGGCGATCGGTGCACTCGGTGCCGATGCTGGGTGTCACTCCTCTATGATAGAGGTACCTCACCCGTGCATGTCGCAAGCACGGTCGTCGATCGCGGAAACGCACTCGTGTGGGGAAGCGCCCAGTGTGGGTCGGATATCAGAAATCCACCGCAATGATGAGTGTCGAGCCGGTGCGCATGAGCGGTGTCGATGTCGATGTCGCCTTCCACCGCCGGGCGGAAGTGGCTAGCCGAGTAGCCATAAAATGCTAATGTTCGTCGGACTCGGTCGCTTGTGCTCGCTCGCAAGCATGGTGTCAAGCTCTCTATCTGTCTCTCTCACTCTCTCTCAAGCTTGTCGGACTCGGTATGCGGACGTCCAAGCCGGGTGACGATGTCAAAGAAGTCGATGTCAAAATCGGAGAATCGCTGATGTCCATGATGAGACCCTGGTCTTTGTCTCTCACTCACTCATATGCTCTGTGTGTTTCTTGGGCTCGCTCGCAAGCTCGGGAGAAACTTTCTTTTCAAGAGCTCGAGGAGAGGAGTCGGGGGATTTAGTCGCAGGCTCGGTGGGAATGAGCCTTTGCACACACACTATTGTGGGAGTGTGAAATTAAAAAAAAAATTGTTGCTCTCTGTCGAAAACTGCCTGCGGTCGAAGACTTTGTGTGTGTGTGTGTGTGTGTGGTCTGGCAGCCTGGCTTTGCTCGCACTGGTTCTTGTTTTGTGTTGCAGCTCGTTCAAGGCCAAGCATACACGTAGTGAGTGTGTGTGTGTGTGCTATACACAACACCAAGCAAGTGCTCTCGGCTGCCTTGCTTGCCCGATTCTGCCCACTGCTGAGACTGCCCGCTTTCCCCTATTCTTGGTTGATCTCGACCTGCTCTGCTCTCAAGAAATTCCACTTGCTCGCTGTCCAAGTTAGCTCAATGTCGAACCAAGCCGACCTTGCTTTGCTTCTCCCACTCTGCTCGGTATTCCAAGCCTCCAACCTCACTGTGTGTTTGTGCGTGCTCGATTTCCAGAAGCCAAAGCTCCAATTGCCTTCAAATTAAAAGCTTCTGCTCACAACCCGAGAGCTTGCTTGCTACCACTTGCTCGATTTGCTATAGATTTTGGCTTGCTACAGACCATGAGATGCTCGTGCTGCTTGCAGATGCCCAAGATTGTGAATCTGATGCAATGTTTTCAATTGCTTGCACTATTGACTTCCTGCCCTCTTCTGCACGCGACTGCTCGAGTTGCTCCGACTTTGCTTCCAAGCCTTTAAGGCTTTGCTTTGCTCGATTCCATGCTTGCAATGCAGCTTTGAGATCTACCTTGATTTCACCTGCTACTCGATTTCCTAAGTATCGATTTAGTGCCGATTCTTCCTACCAATCTCTCAAGAATCCCTCTTGCTTGGGTTTGTTGCACACGTGAAGCGTAGCCGGGGATGCCAAACGAGCTCAATCCTCGCCACAATTGTTGCCGATCCGATCCAATCCGATGCGGTGTTGTGACGCACCGAGCTCTATTGCTGTCACCTCCCTCAAGCTGCCATAGCTTAGCTTCGTGCTTTCGAGTCAATCGTCAGAGAGCGGTTGCACGGGTGGTTCTCCGCCGTAGCTCTGATACCAATTGATGATTACGCGTGTGCGTGTACGGAGTGTGTGCAAGAGAGGGGAAGAAGAGAAATGGGAAAGGGGAGGATGCACAGGCAGCCACTCTGTGGGTTAGTGGAGAATAAAGAGAAGTGTCAACCCTTCCTCTTTCTCTCCCTATATTGAATAGGGAAAATCAAGTGTACAAGGGTGGTTTCCCATGGCCACCTGGCCTACACCCCAACAGTGGATGATGAATGGTGGAGAGCATTACTCTACCTTACATCCTCTTGCAATGAAAGTACTCGCACAATGTGCAGCAAATTCAAGTTCAGAGAGAAACTGGAGTATGTACAAGTATGTTCAGAGAACTATTCGCAACAGACTATAAGCAGACAGAGCAGAGAAATTAGTGTATATGTATTGCAATGAAAAGATATTGAATCACATCGAAAGTGCTGGCTACAAGGAGGAAATGCCAACCTGGTTGTATGATTGTCAAAACAAAAATGAAGAAGATTTCAATGTTGGTGTATCTCAATGCACTGTAGACGAAATAGAAGAGAATTTGATAATAGATGTGGAGGTTGAATTACAAGGAGAACCACAACACTCAAAATTAGAACCAGATAACAACTCAACTGATTCAATATAGCTTGAGAGTAGAATGAGCAAATGTCAAAAACCATTGTAAAAGACCTTGTATTCAAATGTGTGTTGAGTAATTACAATGCTTCATATTCTCGATAGTACATAGTTTGTCGCGATATTACATAGTTTGTCGATTTCAATTGTGTTGCCCTGAAGCAGCATCTTGCTCATCAAACAGATTTCTAATTGTGCTAGGGGTATCTAGGCGTGCTTGCTTGAATTTATATTCGTTTTCCATGCCAAACATAATATACATTCCTTGTGGAATATCTTGTGAACATATTGCGCATCGACTATTGTTTTACATCAAACGAATAAGACAAACTAAATGATAATAGTGACCACATGTCAATGTATAGTACCCACTCCATCCATCAAAATTCTTGTAGCAAACTGGACATTGGGAAGATGAGGATGCATCTGAAGTAGACAAGGGGACCAACTCCGGATGCAAGACAAGGTGGCTGATGTGTGTCCCTTATACAGGTGTTGGATTCACTCACTGTGTTAGGGTTTTAACGTCCTGACTTAAGCGGTGAATGCTTTTCTCCATCCGGACTTGTGAGGGTTGTGGTGTCTGGGTGGCTATAGAAAGATGTGTTATTTTTTCATCTTTCTCTGCCAACTGTGTTGTGTAAATATCCTTCTCTTTCTTTAACTATAGGTCGGCGCCTTCCACTATCAATTCCAGCTCATCTCGGGTGAAAGTGACACAACTCTCCCTTTCATCATGAGTGGCAACAATTGTCTTCTTTGACGAGAAGTCTACTGGTCATCGCTATTGCACAAAGTGAACATATAACATTTTGGCAAAATATAGCGCACAATCTGCATTGTACAGGGGATGGCCATAAACCTCCAAATAAATCCTCTCAGCATTATCATTGATACCATCATGCGTGCACTTCGAAACCTTCCACCTTCCTTTCTTGATCTCTACATCCTCACATGGCCATATTGTCTTGATCATGTCCTTTGTCACTTCTTTATTGATCTCTTTCCACTGCATATGGTTTGGATTTGCCCACTTTGAGAGTCGGTGAGCAGTACACGTCGCTTGTTGTGCCGACATGCCGTGTGCCAGAGACTTCATGCCCTGAAATGCATTAACAGCCGCTTGTTGTTGATCATCAAGCAGTGATTGGGTGCCAATATCTTGTTCTTGATCGGCCATTTTCTCTTAGAGCTGCAGTCAACATAGTGGAAAATATTCAATATCATTGGCAAATATATATTCTCAATCATTGGGACACTGCGCGGAATCCACTAAAAACCACCACTTCAAATGCAACTAATTGAACCACAAGGCAATTTTGAAATATTGATAGTTAAATGAAAAATTTGAAATTTGAACCACGAGGCAAGATAATTGACTCAATTAGGTGAACCACTTCAAACCAGATAATACACTTCAATAAAAATTTGAATACACTTGACAAGACATGTATATCATAAAAATGTTTAAATCGGATGAAATGATGGTGCAAGTTCAACAAGTGGACGTTACACAGGATTAGGGTCTGTCTTTAAATGTTCTTTGAAAAAGATCAACACGTAAGAAGCATTCCTTCTTTGGTCCCGATCTTTTAACTTCATCCAACAATCTACTTTAATTCGAATAGCCCTCATGACATATTCGTCCGGGTGGTGGAAAACATCGTCTGGAAAATAAAATTTTCTGGCTGCACTCCAAAAATTATCCAGCATGTTGAACAGATAGCCCAATGCATAAATGTCGCTGGCTTTTGAGTATGCATATGCACACCGTGGATCGTATAGTTCGGGAGCAATCCACGGTTTCTTAGCCATCTCGGCGTTCCCGGATCTCTGTGCATTCTAAACTGCTTCACATCATGTCGCCCACGGTACCCCCATTGTAGTATGGGAATATCGTGATCCAAGGAGACTCTGTAGTAAACCCACTGCACCTAACAATGGAGGGGTGAAGCATTTGCATTCCCTGCTTTGTCTGAAAGATGTCAAATTTTGCCTCACTCCCTCCCTTGTAACATTTTCCCACATATGTAATGTGGTCTGGAAAAAATGAGATGCCTTTGACAGTGTACAATGTGCACACACCGAAGGAGCCAGCTCCAATCTTCATACCTTCTACCAAGGCTTCGTGAGGGATGCTGACAAGATGAGTGCACTTTGCATTCAAAGTAGTGCGCATGATTGTTCCGGTGCCGCTGGCATCGGATCGACCTCCCAAAGCTGCTTGTGCATCTTGTGCCATCTTCAATCTCTTGGGTAGAGCTGCTTGGTCTTGCACTTTCACACGCTTCATCTTTACCTTCTGTTCTTCCCACAATTTATCCCAGAGCTCTAACTTTGACATGTCACAAGTAGGTGGGATATCTTCCTTTAAGTCTCTGCAACATAATTTCATATTGCCCAACATTGTCCTGACTTTATGGTGGGGGTCAAATTCTCGTATCCCAGCTAGACTCAACAACTCGTATTGGCCTTCAAGTCACAACCTGCGCTCTGTGTTCTCCCATATAGTGCTAGTGATGTCTTTGATGTAGACATCGCTTTCACTAATCTACTGTATGCGGTCAGCTGCACATGATGATATTGCCAAAATACATTCTTTACGAATGGCACGCATAATACATTTCTTCTGATATGGCGTCATATTTGCACTGGACAATACAAAAACAACATATCAAATACAAATTCATGGTTGCGAATGACACTACTACTCTCACACTATCTCAGGTAAACTCTTAACCACCACTTGAAGACTTTAACAAATGTTATGGAAATATTGATAAAAATTGAATATAATCTTCACTTAAAATTGCAATCTGTTACACGTGTAAAAAGCAATTCAAACAAATGGTTTATAAGAAATTAATTCAGATCAAACAATACATGTTAACAGTCTTTAACATTTCAGCATATATTGAAATATGTAACTTATATTTTTCTCCATGTGCACATACTAATTCAAACAAAGCACACACCGACTTAAAATCTTCAAAACATTTAAAACATTGGAAGTATACAAATTGGACTAGCAAATTGTGTTCACACACTTTTTTACATAGCATTTACGTAAATGTAGCAATCAAAAAGCGATGATAATTAATGCTCTTTAAAAAGATATAAAAGAATATTTAACATGCAAATTGTCTGTATTTAGATATACAGAGAATTTATGTAAATGAAGCATTAAAATTAGAGATAAATTGATAATGCTTGAGAGTCCTTTAAAAAGATTAAAAATAAATATTAAACATGCAATTTGTGTGCAAATATTTTTATACATGTAATTTATATAAATGAAACATTTAAAATAACGATGATTGATAAATAAAGTATTCTATATAAATGACACATTTAAAATAGCTATGATTGATGAATAAAGTATTCTATATAAATGGAATATTTAAAATAGTGATGATTGATGCCAACTCTATTCTATATAAATAGAACATTTAAAATAGTGATGATTGATGAATAAAGTATTCTTTTGAATATGATTAGCTAGTATATAATTTCAAATGGACAGTTAAAAACAACAAAATCAAACAATTGATACATTTTGCATATGAAATACTCTTCACAGCCGCGTTACCGACCAAGTATTTCATATACTTAATACTTAAAAAATTAATTGCACATGCACATACAAATTATATGACATTCGTACGGCCGGGTTAACGACCTGAACGCCACATTTATGCAAAAACATATACTTCTAACAAACGACACTCTATTAGCCGCGTTACTGACCGAGTGCCGCTTGAATCTAAGGAAAAACAATGGCCTACATACGAACATCTCTAAGCTCCGTTACCGACCGATGCCCATATGTTTTTTGGGAAAGGGGAAGGGAAGTTGACTTACCATAAGGATATTAGATTCGCCGCGTTACCAACGTAGTATCTAGACAGTAAGCCAATACCTACCACAAGGACACCATCTTCCGTGCGTCACCGAGTTGATGCCCCCGTGATAAGCATTGTTCCGGAGAACAGCTTACACACACTCCCATTGTGTGGTACCTTATTACTGCCGTGCACTATGACAAAAGGCACGCTACCACACAATGTATACATACACACACACAACATATACACACACACACAACACATACCCGGATACACACACACACAGAACACATACCCAGATCGTGTGGTCAGGTACTCTGCTGCTGCTGCCGTGCACTGCGACACAGAGCACGCTCCCACATGACCCCCTCTCTCCCGCTCTCCTCTCTCCTCTCGACGTACCTGCAAAGGTGATGCAAGCGCTCTCTCTCGGATCGTGTGGTTAGGTACTTTGCTTCTGCTGCCGTGCACTGCGACGCAGAGCACGCTCCCACACGACTCCCTCTCTCCCTCTCTTCTCTCTCCTCTCGACATACCTGCAAAGGTGACACAAGAGCTCTCTCTCTCTCTCTCTCTCTCTCTCTCTCTCTCTCTCTCTCTCTCTCTCTCTCTCTCTCTCTCTCTCTCTCTCTCTCAGAAGGAGAAAGCGATAATAGACCCAGCGGGCCCGATCGAGCCCGCGTATATATAACGCAAACAGCCCGCCGGGCTTATCTGCTTTCCCGACGGGCCCGCAGGGAAAATAATAAAACCTGGCGGGCCTACCGGGCTTTTCTGTTAACCCGGCGGGAGTTTTGTGGGTTTGCAAGTCACCCTAAACCGATTTCTATGTGATCATGTTTGCTGTGATCATGTAAATGTGTCAATAAGACCTTGTGATCACACAAAATTTGACGTAATTACGTAAATATTAAATCTCTGGTGAAGAAACCATGGTGTGATGGATTTCCTCGCTAATAGTACCAGGCCGTTGGGAGTTGATGTATGCGTCCATCTCTTCAGGTAATCCCGCAAAGAATTGTTGCCTTTTCTCGACAAAGTCTATCTTTTAAAAGACAGTATCCTTGAGATGTAAATCCCAAGACTTGTGTACATACTTATGGATAAACTCATGAGAGAGAAGCTTCAAGATGCACCATTCAGTAAGCACTTTGTCCTTTGCATCTCTTGTAAGAAATTGCTTCATGATGGAAACTCGTAGAGTTTTCCATGTCTTTGGGGCTTCATTGTTGCCACAAAGGCTAGCCCACCATTGACGAGCTGATTTTTGAAATTTCATAGCTACATAGTGTAGCTTGGAGGACTCTGTGAAGCCCCCATCTTCAAAGGTCTCATTAAATTGCTGGATGAAGGCCAACACTTTGTCAGTAGCACCAAAGGTGCCATCATAGGTGAGAAAAGAGATACTCTTTCCTCCCTCCTTGAACTTCTTTAGCTTTTGTGACCTTCGCCATGCAGGGTATGATTTGCGATGTCCTCCCCTTCTGTATTCTCTAGGAGAATAGCCATAGCTTTCATCGAAAGAGGAGGAAGGTGAAGAAGAAGGAGAAGAGGGTGACCTCTTCCTAGCCCTTTTCTTCCTTTCTTTCCTCTCTTTCCTTTTGGAATGACGAGGAGAGGGACTCTGTGTTGATATTTTTCTCTTGGGAGGAGTAGGCAATCGTCTAGACCACCATCTTTTTGGAGCCACGTCTTCAGAGGAACTTAAAGTGTCATTGCTTTCTTGCTCTTTGGATAACTCCTCTTGAATGGGAGAGAGTCTTCTTTTGGGGGTCTCTTCAAGAGGCCTCCTAAGATCTCTCTCCTCTTGGAGAGGAAAGGAAATCCTATAAGCGTGCTATAGTTGTGTAACTTCAACTTGCAAAAGCAGGGTTTCCCATAGCTTGTTGCAACCTAGTAACGAGATAATTGACAAACATGGGGGCCTCATCATTAGCACCTTCATGTGAAAAATTAAAACTATCAATGTTCATTCTACTCTCTTGATTATTGTCAGCCATGTTAACAAAATTTATGTATGTACTTAATGGATGCTTTGGCAATTCAAAACCTTAGTTGCCACTCCTCTTAGCCTTTGAAAATTGGCTCTTAAGTATCTACACCCACGACTAGAAGTGGTTAATTATAGAGAGTAGTGGATTAGGTCTAACATAGCAGGGTTGTGTCGAGGGTTAGCTCCTTTTGGACTTCTAATGGCTCAAAAGCCATAGGCAAGTCTAAAAAGACTCCATTATTAAGTCCAAAGCTCCTAAGGTGTGCACCATAGCCCACATAATGGGCTCAACAAAATCGATAATAGATCCCAGTTCCACTTACCCTAATATAATTAACAAAATCAACCATTTATAGGCTACTTACGGAGCTCTCTTCTTAAACAAGAAAAGAGAAACCAAATGCTCTGATACCAATGTAATGGACTTGGCCTATTAAATTGAGAGTAGTGGAAATTAATGAGCGTACTTTTGAGAAATTACTTTGTGAGCATAGCGGGTGAACATAATTGAAGATAACAACATAGGCATAGCAATTAGTTAACTTGGCATGAACAATAATTTTGCAAGAGAGAGAATTTAGAGAACATGACAACAGTTGAGGACCAGATCTAGGTGGATCCGGTCCCCCCTCCAATAGGCGTTTGTATTATGATTTCTCCCATTAAGAGAGACTTGCTACAATACAATCTTTGTGTTCCTTGTGACCTAGGTGACACAATGAAGATGGAAAGCTTCATGCAGCACAGGCATAACATAAACTTTGAAGAAATATTTAACTATCCCAAGCCTCAATCCCAAGACCTCAAACACCTTCAAAGGTGGAGAGAGCTAGCAGGGAATGAGGGTAGGGAAGAGGAAGAAGAAACATTTCATAGGAGAAAGAACTAACTCCTCACTTATCATAACTCTTATTGCTAGCATACATAATAGGATGGTAATGAAGATAGAGGAGATGGCAAGCTTAAGCATTGAATCATGGCTCTTGGTTGGATTTGCACTCCATAGCCAAGAGTGTCAGTGTAGGCTCTCAACTTCTCAAGGAGCTTGGAGAAGGATATGGAACTTTTGCACTTTGCATAGCACACAATGAAAGTGTGTGTGGGTGAATATACCCTGCAAGCAAGGCCCCTTCTTTCTTTGGTCGACCCCATCTTCTAGCTCATGCTTGAAGCTCATTGGCTCATGCCAAGCCTAGCCAATCACAAGCTTGGGTCATTTCTAGCAATAGGGGTAGTCTTGGGACAAGAGTCTCCCTTTCCGCTTTGAGAAAGAGGACTTGATAAATGAAAAAAATTTAGATAATTCAAGTAATTTATCATTGGACCCCTTTTAAGCCTGGAGAATAGGATTCAAGCATCTCATGGAGGTAACATGGGTAGGAGCTTGACATGTGTCCTTGCTGCCGCTAAAGGCTTGGGGTTACCTTCAGTGTGTGTGTGTGTGTGTTCTCTCACTAGCCCCTACAATATGGGCTCGCCCCCTCTTATGTAGGGATCATATTGACTTTAGGTGCTCAAGCACCTTACTCATCAAGCATGACAAAGCACTTCTAGCTTGGGTGTGTTCCCACAAGCATCTCAAGCAAACACAACAAAGTACCTTAAGCACATTAGTCATCCAGCAGGAAAAGCACCTCAAGAAGCTCAAGCATATCAAGCACCTCAAGCACCTTAAGCTTGGGCCGGGTTTCCACCTCAAGAACCTCACCTCATGCCCTAGCTTACCTAAGGTCAAAGGACTTTTACACTAACTATTGGAGGTCTTCAATGAAGCTAACCCTAAGGTCTTATGCTCCATTGGTTAGACTTTCTCTTTGATAGATCATCTCTCATTTGGCCCCCTTTACCATTGGCCCCGTGTTGAGATAGATCTATAAGCACATGTCTATATCTTAACCTTTGTTCCTGTTTATTCTCCCACATTAAGTGATCATTTTAATATAAGAAAATCATTTGGGTTGGTTAGATATTAGATTTTATGACATCTTGCCTCCCTAATTGAATAGCGCCATGGATGACATCACAGATCATCCGTTGTTGCTCTTCTAAACTTGTGGTTCCAAACATGGATTGTACCACCTCTAACCACCCCATACATGGTATGTGTAGCCTATGTATAGGTTGGCCAACATCTCAGTTTGTAGGTCATACTCCCATTTTTTGTGAGAAATATCCCCTCTAAGCTTGGCGTGCTGGAGGTTCCCCTTGAAGTGAAAGCATTATGGCTCCCCATTGCCTGACCCTCCATGACTGCTATCTTGGGAGCACTTGGTTGCTCGGCTGGCATGGTTTTTGTCATAGGGGTCTTTGATTTCAAGGTACGGCTTTGTTATAGCATTTGTAAGTTCTCAATTTCCCTCTCCCTTGTTGCTTGCATATATCATTCGATCTCTTGCACTTCGGCAAGACTCCTACCCTGGGATTTCATTAGCGTGATCACCAATACGTGATTATGTTAATAAAGTTAAGTGATCACATTTCAAAATACGTGATCACATTAAATATTCATGTGACTTCCCTTTAACCTATAGAAATTGTCCAATTCAATATGTCCATTGAGGTTTTTTCATTTCTTAATGGGCTTGGTTTAGCGTTCTTATAGTTTCTTGATGGGCATTGCCACATCACCAATTATCGCCTTTTTTTAATCACGTTAATTGTGATTATGTGAATTTGATTATAAACATTTTGATCACAAGAATTTTCACGTGATCACGTAAATATTAAATCATGTGAACCCCAGAGGGTGATGGCTTAGTAGGTTCTTTAATGAATGGAGTAGGTAGGATGTCAACATGAGTACCCTTCAGGAGTACAGGGTCTACATGAGAAGTGAAAGGTGAATCTACCTCCCCATTTCCCTCGTTCACTTCACTAGTTGTGTGCTCCAAACGGGTGGCTTGACTAAAGGTCTCTTTTAAGAAGCTAAACACGCTAAACCCATGCAGTGGGGCAAATGCATGCATTTCTTGACTTGACATTTCAAGGTTTTGTGTAGGATATCCCTTCATTACTTCTGAGGGGGTCTTGAGTAGTACTACCTTGGGTTCCTCCGCTAAGGGCCTAGAGCCTAATGTGGAGGGATAATGGGTGCTCGTGTAAATAGAGGCACTCTCTATATTCTCATGCTCTAGCATACAACCAAAGCGTAGGTGCATGTGACCTTGACACCCTAGAAGTGTTGGTGAGTGCTCGTGAACGCCGTTCACCTAGTTTTTTGGGTGTTTTGCAACCCGGTTTTTCTCTCAAAATTTTAAATTTTTTTGTTTTTTCTTTTGACTAAGCTATGGAATGTAGTGTGTGATAGCTCAAAAAAAGTATCTTGGTCAGAGAGATGTGGCGTGCTTTACAACCCTAGATTTGGTTACTTTACGTCCTCAAAATCCTCAGAAGGGTCTATTTCTAGTGGGAAACTAGGATTAAAATGAAAAGTCCAAGGGTGTAAGTGTGAAGGGGAAGATGGAGGGGTTGTTCCACATGCCCACACTCCCTCTTCTGGGGGTAGACTATATATATGGTCTTGGGTCTATACTATATCATAGGACTGAGGCCTGGGCATGGGCTTGGGGAATGATCCCGATCTCGAACCTTCTTTTAATATTCACTTTCCTTGTTCTTTTTTAAATTTTATTTTTTTATAAATCTGAAGATAAGGGCGAGTTGTGACTGCACACGTTGAGCAGCTGCAGAACCAGAATAAATCGTGCAAGAAAGAACTAACGGATTGCAAAACTAACAGAGCTACAACAATGCTTGGCTAGACAACAAAAACAAAATAGACAAAATACAATAGAACTTGACTAAACAACAAAATAGAGCAGAAATTAATAGAATAGAGCAGAAGAATAGAACATTCCTTATTATCACCCCAACTTAAGAATTTGAGATGTCCTCATCTCAAAATTGGGAAAGTCTTTGAGAAGAGAGGTTTCATCCTCCCAAGTGGCATCCTCTGAAGGATAATCTTTCCACTCTACCAAGTTTTCTCTATTACTCTATTCCTAAAGGGTTCTTTCTTTGGTTTCAAGGATACAATCTAGTTGGAGTTCAAGCACACCTTGTTGTTGCATTACAATCTTCTCATCATCCAAGGCATGAGTAGAATTTGGAATGTAAGGCTTTAGAAGATTGATGTGAATATATCATGAACCTTGATATGTTCACGTAGCTTCAATTTATATTTTACATCATTAACCTTGTTATGTACAGGTAGCTTCAATTTTAATAAGCTCGATCATTGAGTACCTTGATTACTTTGTAGGGACCACAATACTTGGGACTGAGCTTCTTGAGTTTCCCTAAGGATAGGTTGCTTCTTTTTGGACAAACTCAAAGAAATACTTTATCTCCCTGCTTGAAGATTCGATCAAATAGCTTTTGGTCTATAGAGTGCTTTTGACGGTCCTTAGCAACCTAAATATCTTGACAAATGGCCTTGGTTTGTGCTTCCATCTCTTCTAACATTCTCTTTGATACCTCTACCCTTATAGTAGAATCAGAGAATCTCAAAGGTGATATACATTCATGTCCATAAAGAGTATTGAAAGGTGACATGCCAATGCTTTTATGAAAAGAGGAGCTATAAGAAAACTCTACCAAGGGAAGAAATTGAATCCATTTGTGAGGTTATCTACTAAAATAAGCTCTAAGGATATCTTCAATCACCTGATCTACATGCTCTGTCTATCAATCCGTCTTAGGCCGTGTTCTTAAAGCTTCAAATAGAGCCTTCCAAAACTTGGATGTAAATTTAGCATCCCTGTCACTAACAATTATTTCCGGAAGCCCATGAAGTCTAAAGATCTCTTTCACAAAGAGATGGCTTATATCTAATGCTGTATAAGTGGTTTTGACTCATATCAGGTGGGATACTTTAGCAAGCATATCCACAACTACCATCAAGGAATTGTAACCTCCCTAAACTATGGGAAGACCATTACCAAAATCCATGCTAATGAACTCCCACTTGATTTGAGGTATGTCTAAAGGTTGCACCTTCCTTGGCATCATTATCCGTTCAGCCTTATTTCTTTGGGACAAGAAAGACATTTCTAATGTAGCTAAGTACATCACCCTTCATTCCGGTCCAAAACTACCTTTTTCTTAAGGGTTATTTCATACCCAAGATGTCCTTCTATTGGGGTGTCATGACCTTCACGAAGGATTAGTTGCTTAGAGAGGCATCCCTAGGAATGTAAAGCCGATGCCTATAGTAAAGAAGGCAATCCAGGCTATAGAAGTGTCCTTAGCTAGTGCTCTTTCTTTTGCTTTTGTGTCCTCTCGACGACTGAGGATTTGTAAACTTTGAAGATAGGTTTTATCTTCCTATGAACATTCCCTCATCGTATCCAATATTGGATTGTTAGCCATGGAGTTGGATCCAAGGAAGGCTTTTGTGCTGAAAGCATCAGTAACCATGTCTTCCTTACCTAGTCTATACTTTATTTGAAAGTTGTATTCCTATAAAATCTCTATCCAACGTCTTTTCCTCATGTTGAGAGGTGGTTGGGAGAAAATCCATTTTAGACTATGCACATTTGCCGCACGTGTCAGAGCTAGGGACTTGTCGAGCACCGTGTGCGAGCCACAAAGGGCTCCACTTACTCAACCAAGCTAACTTGTCAAGCTCAAAGGGAGCAATGGCATGTCACTTACCACTCTACACTTGCCACCATGATGGATTCCTAGCTGCAAAGAAGAGGGAGTTGTTTCCATTGTGCTCAATCACCTCACTGCTGCTAATGTTGTTGCAATGCTCAATGGCACATATACTCTCTCTGACTCTCTCTCAAGTGCGCGCGCGCACACACACACACACACTTGTGAGCACATGATGGAGAAGGAGATGGAGATAAGGCAAGAGCACTCTTCTTTGGCATGCACCCTTCAGAATAGGGGATTTAGGTTACAATAGACCTTATATGTCATCGGCAATCACCCAAGCACCTATAGGACCAACAAGATCGTCCCCTACCTCAAAAAAATGTGATATGGCATCCATGGGTGTTAACTGTCTACTGCCGTTCATTTAACAAGGTCAAAACCAAGCGATGGGGAGCGTTGGGCAGTCACCAAGCCTCCTATTCTCTTGGTGATGACTCCACTGTCACTTGTGATTACTTTAGCACCAAGGTCATCACCAAGAGATGGGGAGCATTGGGCAGTCACCAAGCCTCCTATTTGCCCAATACTAACTCCATTGCATGACCTGTAATCACATCACCACAAGGGTCTCCATCGTTTCTTGACATAGACTTTGATGATCAGTGATTAGCTAAAATTGTCATCCCAAAAGATAATGTCTCCACAACTTGAGAGCGTGGATAAGAGCTAAAAGCTCCGGATCATGAGTTGGATAATTCAACTTGTGAATCCTTAATTTTTGGGAAGTGTAGGCGTCTAGTCGGCCTTCCTGAGTGTTAGCAGCCCGGGGAGGTCACCTAATAAAAATGTACCCTATCACGTGAGTTCAACAGAAGGGTATTTAAAGTTCTTGAAACTTACAGAAATATATATACATGAGGACATTATTTTTTAAAATTTGAAAAAAAATTACAGACTCTAAAAGAAAAGGGTACATTATATTCTTAACAAAATTCACAGATAAGGGGTTTTACAAACATGTCTTGAACGCACGTGATATGGTAGTTTTATACATAGTGAACCCCCCGAGGTTAGCAGCAAGCTAACCCATGTAACATTTTACAAGAGCTTCATTGTAAAACCACTTAATCTTTTAATAAATTGGAAATATTGTACCTCCTATTTGACAAGTGGATATTGTAATCTATGAGCCGGAGATATAAGCTTCCAGATTGTATCAGCTAATCCTTGGTTAGAGCTCCTAGATATTGAGTTTTTGACCTGAGAAACCTAGAGAGAGAGAGAGAGAGGACTCCTAAAGGGGGAGTGATTCCTATGATGAGGAGTTCCGGCTTCAAATTAAACCTTAGCGAGTAGCAATGCACACTTCCTGCTTCTTCGTTAGAAGAGCAATATCTACTTGCCCTTTGAGGACTCCTTTGGCTTGGAGTGGAAGTGATGACAATTAAGCACAATTTAAATTTCTCAAGTATAGCACGTAGACAAGAATGGACAAAAATCCACGTGAATATATATATTGTAAAACGGAGCAAAATATTCAAATACAATGTTTATGGAAAAGAGGACTCTCTCTCATCCTCGCATAGCTCAACATAACTCCTTATGTTTATATAGAGCTCTCTGTTTAGGCAAATGTCCTCCGTTTCATTTTGTAGATCCTTTGCATGCACCCCATAGAGAGTAGCAGCTTGATGCTCGTGAGGCACCACCTTAGCGGCTTCTGATTGAGCATCCTCTCCAATCTCCTCCACTGATGCTGTTGTGATTGGCACATGGTAGCCCTCATATGTCCTTGCACTACGAGGGGCTACCTCCATGATATACCACCAGTTTGATGCAAACTTTGTAGGATGAAATACCACCTGTTAGAGCCACATAACTTACATGAGTGCTTCCAGGCACATAACTTTTAAAATTGGATGTTAAATATCTACAAACTTACTTGTTCACAATGCTTGGGTAGTACAAAAGTGTCTCTTAGGTCGGTCCATTTTTTAGTTGAATCTCTCCTCTGTGCACAGTAGCGTTGCAACCCTCCATGTTTACTTGAACCATTGCACATCGAATAAGTCCACAAAAAATCCTCTAAAATCGATCCTCAAAATCTCTTGTAGCGTGCCGAAGTGAGTTCCGCCACCATAGAATCTGCATCAGAGGACCGTTGTTGACTAGACTGTTCAAAATTTTCCATGATTCCGCAATCTTGTGTAAAACGCTTTTTGTCCATCTGTTCCACCATGCTGCTCTGTATGACTTATACTACAATCAACAAAGATTGTGAGTGTCCATTCAAACATCTAGAAAGTTGCGAGTCGTATGTTGCAAACTTACGTTGGTCACGCAACCCTAAGAGTACTCCCACTCCTCCTCAGCCACTTCTTCACCACACTGTTGTGTGATTTTCAGTTGGTTGTGCAACCATTTTAAGCTCATGAATGTTGGTAGGCTCTCCAGACCCGATGGATAATGCTAAGAGGCAGAAGTGAAAAATAGACCCTGTGGCCTCTACACCAAGACTATGCACAATGGCCTCATCATGGGAGGTACACAATAGGGGCACCACCTAGCAAGATATGCGGCTAGGACGCATACATATACACAATGAAACATGCCATGGAAAACCATTTCAAGATCCACGCCCAAATGTGGAATGGGGTGGTTGGAGATTAAGGTGAGAGGAGTGGTGAGTGAGTGAGAATGGGCTTGCTACTTGTGCATGTAGTAAGGAAGATAATGAGGTCAGGGAAACATGCAAGTATGCTCACTTCTCATACAAGAGGTGGCAAATCCGCACACCTCAAGATGGAAGTAGCAAGATGATAGGAATATGAGAGGGAGAGAGAGAGTGTGTGTGTATGGTGGCAAATCCGCACACCTTAACATAAGTAGAAAAAAATGGCAAGGAACAAGCATATACCATACTCACAATGAGATGTATCCAAAGCGACACAAGGTATGGCACCAAGATGGAGTGTGTTGATTTCTTGCAAAAGATGAATACAATAGGTAGCGTATAGCAAGAAGATGAGAAGGGAGCAAGATCGTAGGAGGCATAATGGAGAGATGGGAGTTGATGGCGAGGAATATCATGAGTGTGTCCACCCTTCTTCTTCTTGAAATTGTGCCTTCAACCCTTAATTACAAGTGGTGTGGAGGTGTGGTGCTCATCTTTTGTGCATGGTGATGGTGATGGTGTTGTGATTATGTGATTAGGGTTCATGCTACAAGCATGTAGCACAAGAGTGTGTATGGATAGGTGTGTGTGAGTGTGTATCTCCCCCCCCAAGTGAGCTCTCATGGCCTCCTTATATAGGGAAGGAGGAGAGGATTTAGCAATATTTCTAATTGAAGTGAGTGACCCACTCTAGTGACTAGGAAAATGGGGTGCATGTGACTATGGCTCCCATCTTGTCTCCTCATTATTTAAAATACCAGAGTCAATAGAGAGAGAAGAAGAGAGAATGTGGGTAGGATGTAGAGGATAGGAGATATTTACAACAGTCTAGCTTTGGCTTGACATAAGTTTATTAGGGAGAGAAGAGAGAGGTAAGAAATTTATAAGAGAGGTTGTCGAAGGTGGATAGTTGTTGATGAGGATGGATCCTCCAAAAATGGTGATAGTGAGGCGGTCCGGGGTGGGCAACAAGAAGAGCAACCTCTAGACACCCTTCAAGGCTCCCGTGTTGCTCAATGGGGCTGGGGCACAACACAACACAAACCAAAACAACAAACCCCCAGCCAAATCCCAACTACACAAGGGGCACCACCTAGTTTAAGAGCGAACTAGGACGCAAAAGAGGAGAATCGTTAGAGCAACCCACAACAAGCAAGGAATTTACACTAACCCTAACACCAATGGAATACTCTCACATACTAAAACACGAGAGAGAGAGAGAGAGAGAGAGAGATGAGAGAGAGATGGTGCTCGGGCTGCTTTGAAGTGTATCGTTAATGATCAAGCAAACATAAATATATATATGTAAGAAAGGGAGAGAGGGGGGAAGGGGGTGCTTGTTGCACTAATGCCTTCTTACAAATCTGTCATGACAAATTAAAGTGAGATTAGTAGTTGTTCAACATAGCTTGCGTAAATTTCACCACAACACATCACAAGAAAAGCCACCCCAATCACTATCTTAAGGCCAGGGGAGTCCTCTCCACCCTGTCGCCCTCTTACAGTATGTGGGTTTTATGGCTAGATTGATGACAACACCAGAGACAAGCTATCAAGAACTTAACAAAAAACACCAAGATACTTATGCATCATTGTTGCCCATTACTTCACGTTGGAAGGGAGACAAAGTATCCAAGCTTAGTCCAAATCCACCCTCCTTGATTCAGCAAATGTTGGGCTTACACTAGTAGGAGAAATGATAGATTTCCTACTCTCAATTGAATGATCACTCTCTCTCTTACAATGGCATAGAGTTCCCTTGCTAATCCCCTATTACAACACATGCACATGCATAAGACAATGAGCTTCCACTCAAGAGCTCCTTCTAGAGAGGTTGAGCTTGGTTTCTCAAGCTATAGCATAGTGCTCTTGCTTATGGCTCCCCTTTTTGTGCTAGCTACACCCTCCTTTTATAGCAATTTTGAAGGCTAGGGTTACTCCTCTAACCATGGTTGGGTTATATTTTCAGCAATTTATCTAATTTCTTTTGCTTGGAATTATCAAGAAGTTGGTGGGGAAAGAGAGAGGAGAGAAATGGAGGTGATAGGACTTTTTATAGTGAGTTTGTGTTAGTAGAGTTAGTATTAATTTACAAATGGAATTGGATATTTACAATGGGAGTATCCATGTAGGATACAAATAAGGAAGAAAAACTCTTAGGAGGTAAGAAAAGGTGGATTTCTTACAAGGTTGATGCTCCAAGTGTCTTGAGTAGGGCCAATTTTGACGCTTGTTGACGGCCCACTAGCTTTGACGGTACATTTTTTCTCCACTCTTGACCTTCCTTGAGAGACAAGGTAATTGAAGCTGAGTAATCAACCACCATGATGCTGTCTTTTAAGAGAAGAGGATGAATTTTGTGGTTTTTTTGATAGATATGGGTAAATTGGAAGAGGAAAAATGAGACTAGGTGGTCAATTTTGGAATGGAATTGTGTGTGGGAGGTATGAGTTCACGATGGTTTCTCTTATTCTTCAAGGTTGAGGAGAAGGTGAGTAGGGTGCAAAGAGGAGTGGTGAGAGAGGTGGGGATGATGAGTGGAGAAGTGTGTGTGAAAGAGGAAAATGATAAAGTGGAAGAGAGAGTGTGGCTGCATAGCATGGGAAAACTGGGGTCCACTAATAAAATCATAGCTCACAGCTCGTAGCTCAAAACAATATGAAAAAATTTGAGGGAAAAGTTCAGCCCACGAGCTACAACTTTTGTTTGTATCACCTTTTCGAATTCGGAGAGCAAGTGAACTTTAAAAATTCAGCAAAACTGGCCGTTTTTTTCCACTGCACAAGGTCCTTGTGGGGTCCTTCTTTGGATGATTCTTTTGAATACCTCCAAGAGTGAGCCCTCCATAGTGCATGTATGCATGCCACCTACCCTTGACCTTATTTGGTAGGTCTATAATTGAAGATATTGTTGAGATTATGATATAAGTGAATAGTACAACTAAGAAAATCAAATATTGAGGGGTCTAAAAAATATGTACATGTCAAATATAAATAATATAAGTGAAAAAAATATAAAGGGGTCAAAAGAAATCTCTCTCATTATGAGGCTACCATAAAAAGATAAATATTTTTGGTGTTCTAATTTTTTAGAAAAAAAAAACAAAATAGATGTAGGAAGGGAAAAATCACAATAGTGAAAAAATATACACATAAATAAAACTAGTTTTTTTGGATTTTTGTTGGGGTGGAGTTACACCAAATATAAGAGAAGCTTACATGAAAATATTTCTATATGGAATAAAGAATATGAAAAATGGTAAGAAAAATTGTGGTAATGGTGAGGCAATGTACAGAGCATAAATAACACACACCTAGGTAGAAATATTTAAATAAATACCAAAATAATTATGAAAAAATCTTTTATTTAGGCCCTATATACAAAGAAATATTTACATACGCATGGGCCATAATATACTTTTTTTTTATTTTTTATTTTTTATTTTTTTGGCTCAACTAGCCCAATGACTAGCTAATTGAGGGTTTTTTAAGAAGATATGGGAAAAGTCCCGTGACCATTAGGAAATTTCGGAGGTCATTTGGAGGGCCTTCTAAGAAAATGTATTTTTTGCACTCTCTCTCTAGAAAAAATGGCAAATAAAAGAGCTGGGTCTTTCATAGTAAAACTTCAAAAAGTGTACTTTAAGTAGATTCCTTACTCCTCTGAACATTCGTTCGTAGTGATTGAGGGATAATCCTCTTTTCAGTTGCATTGAATGAACAACGTCAATACGGAGGGAATGAGGCTAACATGGAGGGACGAATCCGTAGCCGCTATTCACTTTCCATTAAACCTGCACATTTGGCTAATGGTGCACTCCTCAAATGGCACAAATGTTACCCAGAAACAAGCCAAATATCACCTTCACATTGATTTGGACAATGAGTACCAACCATTGATTAAGCGCAGTAAAACAAACACACATATACCTCCCACCTCCATAGACACGCTCAGAGCTCAAGGAGCTAAACACATAGATATCTGGACGAGAGGCTCTCTCTACCCTAAGAATCCAATAACTAATGCGTCTCCACCGTTTGTCAATCCTACAAGCTTATTGACCTTTGCTGGTGATGGAGAAAACGGCCTTCTGGGTTATTGTAAATCACTTACAAGAGAAGCTGAAACTTACAAGAGCATTCTCCAAGCTCAACAATGTGAGATTGTTCGCCTTTCACATTTACATTCTACAGATCAGGTTACCATTTTGCAACATAAAACAGAGGTACAAGAACTGAAAGGAAAGGTGCGAAGTTGTCAAATGAAGGACACCATCTTGGGTGGTCGTATCCGAAAGAAGAAATTGCGCAATCTTGAAACATTGCAGGTTGCATCAGGAGGTCTCAAGAAAAGAATCCGAGCATTAAGGTGATGCTTCTTGGTTGGCTACATTGTCTTAGTTAAGTAATCTCTTTGTTTTTTCTTGTTATGCATTGTTTTCATGTGCCTAAATAGTGTTACTGAAGCAAATTTTCTGTTATTTACTTATGCATTGTCTTCATGTAGAGATTCAATCTATCCTGACAAGGAAAACATTGACCCCAAAGCCAATATAGGAAAGAGATTGAAGCCACTTATAAGTAGAAGCCTGGCAGCAGATATAGTACATGACAAGAAGTTTAAGGTTCTACAAAGAAATGTAGTGGACCGCTTTATTTCAGAGAACTCAGTGCCTACAAAAGAGATACAAGGCACACTTGATTCACTTGGTGTAAGCAAAAGAGGATATTCGGCTATCCAAAAGTCTGTCTCATCCATCTTTGTTAGGAAGGGTATAAAATCCAAACTTCTACCATCAGCCTCAAGTGTTTGGAAAGAGAGGCTTCAGCTTAACGAGGCACAGGGAGACTATCTTGGACAGCCCTTTCATATTAAAGCAACTTACAGTGGCCATGGAGCGAACATGGCATATGATGAGTTCAACAATATTTTTATGGACCTGCGGATACTACAGAAGAGAATGGTGGAGTTTTACAACATCACATTTGAAGAGTCACGTGGACTATTACATTTTGTGTTAAAACTGGATGAGTGTGAGCTTGTTAAAGAGAAAAAGCTAGAGCGTGTTACTATTACTTTAATGAATAGAGCCCTCTCAAAGTGTCCCAGTGATGATCCTTTATATTTTAGTGTTCAATCAAAATCTAACATATGGTGGCTTGGTGCGTTTGAGGTAAGCGATATTCTCAAGTAAGCTCAAATGTTCAGATCTACTTAAGTCTCATTTATTTTGTGTTGCAGGTAAAGAAAGAAGATCATGAGATTCTATATTGGGTGTTCCATCGAACTAATATTCCGGAGCTGATTGATCGACAGACTAACCAGGGAGAGGTACTACGTCTAGATGGAAGGGGAGACTTTCAAGTTCAGTGGCATCTTGCAGGTGACCTTAAAACATTAAAGTGCATGTATAATTGTGGAATGGGTGCAATGGCAAAGTCACCGTGTTTGTTCTGCATGGAGCCTGCAAAGTTCATGGACCCAAAGTGGTGGAGAAAAGCTCCAACACGTCACATTGAGGATCCTGCTTTTCGACCAGTTTTGAAAATACCACTTGTGAATGTCCACATTTGTACAATGCATGCCCTTTGTAGAATTGTAGAGAAATTGGTCTACTTATACATCGGGTTTGCTTGGAAGATTAAGAACTCTGCAGAACGACAAGTAGCCTTGCAGTGCTTAGAAATGGTACTGTCGGATATGGGGCTTCATGGTGGCAATGTGAAAATCCAGCGGGATGAAAAGAGATCAACTGCTGAGAAGGATGTCCCATGCAAACCATCCATCGGTGGGATGAAGGCACGGAGGTTTTTATCTAAGCCCCAAGGTACAAGAGATCCAAACCTAACAAAACATGGAAAAATATATAACACATCTTATGTTAGCAAGGTAGAGTATCAGAGCTGGAAAAAGCTACATATTGCAGTCAAAGACCACGAACCAACTACTCGTAACGCGAAGGCTGAGGTTTGGCGATCAATAGACATCCTATTTTTGATGTGCGACAAAGATGACTGGTCACAAGGTGATATGAACAAGTTCAAGGAAAATCTCAACCTTCTGAAAAAA
Organism: Adiantum capillus-veneris; assembly: GCF_014529385.1. Taxonomy (NCBI): domain Eukaryota; kingdom Viridiplantae; phylum Streptophyta; class Polypodiopsida; order Polypodiales; family Pteridaceae; genus Adiantum; species Adiantum capillus-veneris. The sequence continues at coordinate 60,425,774 of NC_140949.1, read as the reverse complement.
TCATTCAAGACAGCATGGACAGACACCCAGATTACTCACTACATGGTATTATAATGTATTCTTTCTCTCTTATGTGCAAATATGTGACTGTAAAACATTCTAACTAATCTGTTTTCATATCCAGCACATCATCTTCAATCATTTGCCATATTTTATACAGAAGTATGGGAACCCGGCAATATGGAATACCCAAGGGATGGAAAAGTCTCATTACATGGCGAGAAATGCTTATTTCAGGCACACACGACATGGTGGCTCTCGAATCAAGGCTAACAGTTTGAGAGAACTATTTGAATGGTTCTATCGTAGAATCATTCATCGAATGCAGGCAAAATAAGTCTTGGCAAATTCAGCAACAGCACAAGCCATCAGACATTTACAACAACAAAAAGCTAAAAGATCAATGGCATACAACAACTCCGGAGCTCGTGAAAGTCAACAAAGGTGGAGAGAGACAATGGTGTATGTGAATCACAAGTGGAGAAAGATACTCTGAGTGGATGACATTGTACAAAATTTATGTAATACATGATCTTATACAATTGGTACTTGAAGTGTATCAAGATTTTGCAGGTTCAATTTTGTTTTTTGGCACGTCACCCTTGTAACGAATCATGAGATGTTTGCCATACTCTAAAAGTTCATCTGGGTTTTGTCTACCAAGAGCTAGTGCCATTGCTGTGTAGGTGTAGTAATACGCTGCCCGACCACCTGTATAGCCTGGGCAGTAACCAAAACAATCTCTAGCAAACACTTTGTCCACAAGAATGACTTTATTTGCACTTTTGGGCAGCACCGGTCCACCCAAGAAGCGTGATAGTGTCTTGAATGTGTAAGTTGCTATTGAACCCTCTTGTGACATGGAATTGTGAAAAACTACTATCGGCGACTCGCAGAGCTTTGAAAGGTACTGTGCTAGGGCCGCATCCCTTCCTCGATACTCTCTTGTCCGGCGCCGAAGGAAGTCATCCTTGTCAGCAATCCAAGACTGCACATACAATGTCAGAAATGACACAAACAGAGAGAGAGAGAGAAAGAGAGAGAGAGAGAGAGAGAGAGAGAGAGAGAGAGAGAGAGAGAGAGAGAGAGAGAGAGAGTTACCATGAAGCTCTCATCCTGCAAAAAGAGGTTTTCTTGCCACAGGTCTACAGATGTAGTTGACCCTTGACCTGAATGGTTAAACCAATCCTCCACTTCTTTGTTACTTTTCGATGGTCTTAGGCTTTGTCTTATTGCTTGGAAGGTGGCTTCATCAGGTAGTGTCTCCTTGTACATTTCAGCTTTCTCAAAGCATCTTCGAAGGCATTCCATTGGATTGCTGGATGTTTCCATTGCCTCATCATCACTACTATCCTCTGAAACAAATCCACTCCTCTCCTCTTGGACTCTGGAAATAATATCTAGGGAGAAATCCTCCCTTAAATAAAACACACTTTGCACATCATGTAAGAAGATATAGGTCCTGTCTCCAATTCTGAAGTCAGGCACAGCTGGCAACATCATCTGAGCATGCTTCTCAGTGAAGTTACTGACATCCAAGGGAAGTTTGATTTCTGTGGTTTTCACAGAGAGCATCTTACTTCTTTGTACTTCAATTGCCTCAACCTCAAGGTCGACTGTGTCTTCAACCTCCTCGACTTCTTGCATATGAGTTGTCTCCTCGCATTCCTCATCTGGTGCTGCATCCTGCTCCTCTAACACCTCATCAGGATTCTGCATGAGGAATCCAAACAGGCTGTTGAGGTAAATCATAAAGCCAAAGGCTTCCTGAATGAGTTTGCATTCTTTTTGGTGCAAAGGGCAGACTGAATGTCGGCAAGAGGGTGGTAATTCCCTATACTTCTTCACTCCCTGTCCCTTTCCACCACAGTCATTTAAA